>NC_042998.1:107367701-107667701 GCF_006345805.1 Octopus sinensis | reverse complement strand
CATACAATCTGCCTTTCACTCTGAGGGAGAGGCCCTTCATTACTAACAGTGGTAGTAACTCTCTCAACTTCACCCAGACTATTGTTATTCAAGCAGCTATGCTTTCAAAACAACCTCCACCTCTAACTTGGTCACCTAAATAATGGAAACTTGTCTATTACTTCTAAGGATCCCCTCTGACATTTGAGGGAATCTGCTTTTTTTTTTTTTTGTATATTCCTGGTGTTTAGTGTACCTGCATATCTGCCACATGTAAAGACTACTTTCTCTGTTAGTCTTTCAATGATGCCACTGCACCTTTTATGTGTCTATAGCTTGCACTGAGTAACACCTTTTCTACATATTAAACCGACCATCTCCCTGGAGGGATCTGTGATCTGTATCTTATAAAATAAATTTTCATAAGAATTCTTGTCTGTTTTTCTGTACAGATCCAACTGAAGAATGGAGATATAGTTCCAATGAATGGCAATGTGAAAACCTTCATAGAAACAGACTCCATAGACTCAGCATCACCAATGACTATAACTAAATTGGTACGGTTTGTATCACATTAATCAGTATAGAGAATGGATTAGTTGATAAAGTATAGGATTATCTGCTTAAAAGATCATGAATTCAAATCAACTACTGGTATTTTGTGGTGTTTCTTGACAAAACATTTTATCCTACAATGTCTTGGTTCACCTATCTTTTGGAAATTAAATATATATCTGATTAATGATTGATTGGCATATTAACCAAGCAAAGATTTATTTCTCATCAATGCATCTCTGAGTTGTTGCAATATTCTTGCAGAACTGGTAAAGCAGCAAACTAACTATTCCTTGAAGTATTTAGATACATTCATTTACATTTGAATCCTGCACTTTTCATCTCACATATTTCAGTAACCAGTAAAACATTAGGCTAAGTATTATTCTCTCCTACCAAGTTTCTGATTTTGTACCTACTGTTGAAATCAATATTCGTGTGAATTATTTTTCAGGGTATGATCTACTTTAGTGGCCTTGTTACATGGGAAGTCTTGACCAAGTCATGGATCAAAGCAAAGAAGCATAAAAATCCTCAAGTATGTAATCTTTAGTAGCAACTCTTTGTAATGTAAGAAGATTGGTTTCATGAATTAAAATTGCATTTTTCAAAAGCAAGCAACTCCTCTCCTCCTTTCCTCTTCATCATAATCTTGCGAGCCATCACTGAGGAGAAGACTGGCTGTCTATGGAAAATCTTATGTGCTAATGATCTAGTTCTCATAACTAAATCTAGAGTGGGATTAGAGAAGAAATTCCAGGCATGGAAGCTAAACCTGGAATTGAGGGGCCTTAAAGTAAACCTGAAATAGACAAAGGTTTTAGTAAGTAAGAAAGAACACAGGACTCCTGTATCATCAAAGGAATGGCCTTACTCAATATATAGAAAGAGGGTAGGTATAAATTCCATATGCTGTATTCAATGTAAACCATGGGAACATAAGCAATGCAGTGGAATCACTGTCAGACAGTGTAAGATTCATATGTGATAGACACACTGGAGGTGTATTTACGAATACACTGGAAATTGAAATTGAGGATTCGTTAGAAATAGTTGAAAGATTTTGTTATCTAGGAGATGTAATTAGCAAGTGAGATGGATGCTATGAAAGTATAGTAGCTAGAGTAGGAACTGGTTGGGTAAAGTTCAGGGAGCTATTACCACAGTTGATAACAAAGGGTTTTTCCCTAAGATTGAAGGGCAGATTGTATGATCCTTGTGTAAGATCTGCAGTGCTGTATGGTAGAGAGATATGGGCTTTGAATGCAGAGAACTTAAGAAATTAAGCAAACATGTTCCATGGATGTGCACTGTGAGTGTGTGTGAAAGAATCAATACAAAAGAGCTGAGTCAGATACTGGACATAAGAGAAGTCAGATGTAGTGTTCAAGAAAGAAGTCTGTGCTGATATGGACATGTGATGCATATGGTTAAGGACAGCTGTATAAAGTAGTACCAATCAATGTTGCTGGAACTTGCAGAAGAGGAAAACTCAGGAAGACATGGGATGATGTGGTGAAGACAAGTCTCTTTGAGAACCCCATATCTCAGGATCCTGAGTCTGATGGAGATGACAAAGGATTGGGATCTCTGCCACTTTGAGGCTTTCAAAGAGATTTGTCCTCCTCAACAAAACTGAGTTCTGAAAGTGCTATGTTTTGTGCTCCTCACCCACGTTACACTGACTCTCTCTCTTCCTCCTCTTTCATGCATCATGCCTGTCTCCCCTTACCTCCTGCCAGGTCCTACAGACTACACTACCATGTTGTCTCCCTCTCTTGTCCTCCTCTCGATAACTGTATCCTCTTACTACTCCTGCCATTGCCCCTCCCAACTCTTTTCTCCATCCCTCTATCTTCCTCAGCTCATTGTTCAGCCACCCTTCAACCTTATCTATTTTGGCAGTATGCCCCTGTAACGTGAAAGGATCTATCATCGAAGCACTGGCAGGGTGTCGAGATCCTTTCTAGTCACATACAAAAATTCTTGTAGAAAACAAACAGACGAAACTCAGGTTAAAGGTGAACAGACAACTTGGTTTATTGATTCATGGTTGTACGTTGTCTGATGGGGGAATAGACAGCCTCTGATATACTGCTGGTGTTGGTCGTTGAGGTTGGTTGAAGTTGGTTGAAGTTGGTGTGTGGCTGTCAGAGCCAGGAAAACCGTGACCGATCGCAGTGCTGTCTTGAGCCGAGAGAGAGAGATTTGAGGTTCGCGGGCTCGAGAGATGTTTTCCCGCACATGCGCATGGGGAAGACTTCCGGTGGCCACCCGGAAGTAGTCCCATTCTGCGCATGCGCGCCGAACCCTACACTGTAGCATCACTACAGGGCTCCCCTCCGAGAGTGCGAAGTACGGCAACCAGAATATTGTGGTGGTGCTGCAGAAAACAGAAGGCTTGCCGATCCCCCAGAAGACTTGGTACATACTATTATACAATAAGAAACATTTTAAAGTTAAATGTAAATTGTTTTTGAAAGTTTCTTGGGCCAATGCACTGTTCTGCCCGATTTTGTAACATACGGTGTGCTCGGGGCACCCGTTGACGGCGAGGGTGGTGTTGTAGGAGCCGGTGAAGGGTTTGTGCAGGTGAAGGCGTTTGTGCAGGTGAAGGCGTTTGTGCAGGTGAAGGCGTTTGTGCAGGTGAAAGTGTTGTTAAAGGTGCATAGGTGGGTGTGTCAAGGTTGTCATCAAAAGATGAAGACGTCTCAAAATGTGCCTTTTTTAAACGGTCCACGGAAACGGTCTCCGAACGACCATTTATCTCAATCGTGAAAACTTTGGTGTGCGAGAAAGCACACGAAAAGGTCCTTTATAGGGAGAAACAAGTGGGCCCTTCACAGAATCGTCCCGAACAAAAACATGCGACCAGGTGTTCATATCCGGTGGAAGATGGGACGGTGGAGATTGCTTTCTGGGAAGCATGGGCGGAAGGTTTGAAAAATATTCCCGCAGTCTGGTGACATAGGTCGCCGGATCAGGGGCGGGGAAGTGTCTGGCACCAACATCGTACCGGGCAATGCCAGTGTGGTACCATACAGCAGCTCTGCAGCAGAAAACCCCAGGTCTGCCTTGACAGCAGTCCGACAGCCGAGAAGCACAATGGGCAGAAATTCGATCCAGGACTGTGGGTCCGAAGAGGCACGAAGAGCGGCCTTGAGCTGTCTATGGAACCGCTCAACCAATCCATTAGACGCTGGATGGTAGCTTGTGGTGTGGATATGGTGCATACCCAAAATTCGCGACAATTCGCGAAATAGCGAGGCCTCAAACTGTCGTCCACGATCAGTTGTCAATCGGGACGGGACTCCGAAGCGAGAAATCCAGTTTGAAACGAAAGCTCGCGCAACAGTCTCAGCAGAAATGTCTGCTATCGGAATGGCTTCTGGCCAGCGGGAGAGAAACGATCGACACAAGTTAATAGATAAGAGAACCCGCGACTCACAGGCCATGGTCCAACCAGATCGATGTGGACATGGCGAAAACGGGTCCTGGGGGGGAAATTGTCCAAGCGGGGCACGAACGTGCCGTTGAATCTTGGATCGTTGACACTTGGAGCAGGTGCGTGTCCAAGAGGTAATTGTGCGACGCATATTCGGCCAGAAAAACCGAGCAGTGATTAATTTGAGGGTGGCAGCGATGCCAGGATGTGATAAGGAGTGCAGTGCTTCAAACACTGAGCGTTGATGGGTCTCAGGCACCAGTGGCCTGGGAGATCCAGTTGAAGTGTCACAAAGAATGGTGCCTTCGGCTGACGGAAGCGGAAGGTAGGAAAACTGGCAACAGGAGAACTTGGGAGAAGTTAAATCTAACGACGCCAAAGGTGGCTGCTCCTGCGATATGGCAGCTAAGTCGATAGCAGCAGGAGACGAAAGGGCGCAAACTGGAAGGCGAGAGAGAGCGTCAGCAGGAACGTTCTCTTTTCCAGGTATGTGTCGAATGTTGCTAGTAAATTGAGAGATAAAATCCAGGTGCCGAAAAGCACGGGGTGAGAGTTTGTCCGTTTTTGAAAACAGGGCAAACGTAAGGGGCTTGTGATCCGTATAGATCACAAAATCTCGCCCTTCAAGTTGATGCTGGAAATGACGAACCGATAGATAGATCGCTAGGAGCTCACGATCAAGGTGCTGTATCGTCGTTCAGCTGGTTGCAGTTGACGGGAAAAGAAGGCTAGAGGTCGAACATGGTCATCCACTGTGTGTTGTAACACAGCGCCAATCGCAGTGTCCGATGCGTCCACAGTCAAAGAGAGAGAAGCACCAGGAACTGGATGTGCAAGCAAAGAAACAGAAGCCAGCTCCTTCTTAATGGACTCAAAGGCTGTCACTGCCTCAACAGAGAGGGTGACTTGACTGTCCTTTCTAGGAGAGTCCTTTAACAGCCTGGTGAGAGGTAGCAGCTTATCTGCACAACCGGGAATGAAGCGTCGGTAGAAATTGACCATCCCTAGATAATGCCTGAGCTGGCGCAAGGAAGTGGGGGGTGCGATGCGTTGAATGGCATCGACTTTTGACGAGAGGGGGCTGATTCCAGTCGAATCAATATGATGCCCTAGAAAATCTAGGGAAGAGCGTCCGAAAACACACTTGTCGGGGTTTATGCGTATGCTATACGCGCGAAGACGCTGGAAGAGTTGAGAAAGGTGCCGGAGATGATTTTCTCGTGTGTCGCTCGCAATGAGTATGTCATCGACATAGGCAAACACAAAATCAAGACCGCGGACAACCTCATCAATGAAACGCTGGAAGGTGCTAGTAGCATTCCGCAAACCGAAACTCATGTACAAAAACTCAAAACACCCAAACGGGGTAGTGATTGCAGTTTTTGGAACGTCGGCTGGGTTGACCGGTATTTGGTGGTAAGCGCGTATCAGATCGACCTTCGAAAAAATGGTACAACCATGGAGATTTGCTGTAAAGTCCCGGAGATTTCTAATCGGATAGCGATCGGCTATTGTGACGGCATTGAGGCGTCGATAGTCTCCAACCGGGCGAAAATCAGACTCGCCCTTTCGCGCCAAATGAAGGGGAGATGCCCATGGGCTGGTGGAGGGGCGTATAATGCCAAGTTGAAGCATGTGCTCAAACTCGGCTCTGGCCGTTTTAAGTCGGTCTGGCGCTAGGCGCCGGGGGCGTGAGAATACAGGTGGCCCATTGGTGGTGATGAAATGGAGGGTCGAGTGGGTAGGATTTTCCGGTTTAAAGGCAATGTCCACTAGCTCCGGAAATGAAACCAAAAGAGAGTGAAAAGGGTCTCCAGAGGTGGCAACAAAGAATGTCGGGCTAAGGACCGCAGTGGTGGAACTCCCAGTCGGTGTAGAGAGCGACGTCGTGCTATCAAGAAGCCTCCGACGCCTGACATCCACCAATAGGTTAAACCTATTCAGGAAATCAGCGCCGAGAATAGGATGTGGGATGTCAGCGATGACGAAAACCCATCGAAAGTCTCGGCGAAGGTTGAGGTTGAGGCGCAGCGAAATCTGACCGTAAGTGGTTATGGGAGACGAGTCAATAGCATGCAAGACAATCGAAGAGCGCTTCGGCTTGTCTGCAGCCAGACGAAGGGGCCAGATGCTGCAACAGGAACCGGTGTCTACCATGAAGAATGTCTTCGACACCAGATCTTTTACATAGAATGCACGATGTTTGGGAAACGAGATGGAAGAAGGTGACGTGCTCACCTCCTCCGGATTTAGTTTTCCGAGGGCTTGAAAGTGCACGGCTGGGTACACCGATCTGCCCTTTTGGTAGAGCGACTACGACTGCGTTGTCGGCGCTCGATCGCACGGGATAGATCGTCGATTCGCCGCGTGAGCGCATCAATCCGCTCGGCTAGTGAAATTTGCGCAGGGCCCCCTATACATGCACAGAGGCCTCGCGATGGAGATGGATTCGGAAATTCCAGTATTCCATCGGCCATCGTGGCAATCTGAATATTGCTCTCCCCCGAACGTGTGTTGCGGCGGAGGATTTCTGCTTTCACAGACGCGTATGTGGCATCGGGTGGGGACTTATTATTAGATCCCTGATCGATGCGGCGAGTCGGGGATGTAAGCCGGAATATAGCAGGTGCAACTGCTGCTGTGGAGAAATGGCATGTGCAACAAAATACCACTCCACTTGGGCAAACCACAGGCCCATATCCCCCGTAAATGAAGGCAAACCTGAAGCCATGCCTTTGTCGGAAGGAATCTGTGAGAAGGGGGCAGAAGGTATGGTCTAGAAGTGGAGAGAGAACACGTGGAACCGAGAAGGCAATTCAAAATTGTGTTTGTGTGTGCACCTCGTGGGTAGCAAAAAAAGAATAGGTGTGTAAAAGGAAAACAAAATACAGAAAGGAAAAAAAATGAATGGTGTGTGTTTTCTTTTTCTTTGTTTTTTTTTTTTTTTTTTGTACTGTGTGCGATGAATAAGGCTATTTTACCCACCTCGCCGTGCTGAAAAGGAGAAAATAGGAAAATAAATGTGAATTTCCGCGCTCTTCGGCCCCAAAAAAAAAAAACCTGTTCGCTGTGTCTTCTTCTATCCTGTTCTTTTTCTCAACTAGGGATCACCAATTGTAACGTGAAAGGATCTATCATCGAAGCACTGGCAGGGTGTCGAGATCCTTTCTAGTCACATACAAAAATTCTTGTAGAAAACAAACAGACGAAACTCAGGTTAAAGGTGAACAGACAACTTGGTTTATTGATTCATGGTTGTACGTTGTCTGATGGGGGAATAGACAGCCTCTGATATACTGCTGGTGTTGTCGTTGAGGTTGGTTGAAGTTGGTTGAAGTTGGTGTGTGGCTGTCAGAGCCAGGAAAACCGTGACCGATCGCAGTGCTGTCTTGAGCCGAAGAGAGAGATTTGAGGTTCGCGGGCTCGAGAGATGTTTTCCCGCACATGCGCATGGGGAAGACTTCCGGTGGCCACCCGGAAGTAGTCCCATTCTGCGCATGCGCGCCGAACCCTACACTGTAGCATCACTACACCCCCTATCCTTATTCTCCTTTCTATAAAATCTTGCAGACCGCCCATCTCTACTCACCTTGTGCCTTTTGGGGCCACTTGGGCACCTCATCACCATTATCTATCTCTTGCAGCTGTTACTAATCATTTTCTTTCTTTTTCCCCCTTTTCCCTATAAAATGTATGCAGCCATGCAGATCCATCTACAAGAACCTGCTCTGTCCCACTCTGCTCATAGTAATCAATTCATCCTCTAACATGAAGATGATCCCACCACCTCTTCCCCTAAGGGTCACAGTCCTGCAAACTGCATGGCAGCCTCAGTAGTGCAGGCTACATGGAAAAAGCACCCAGTCTATGCTGTTAAGTGGTTAGCATTAGAAAGGGCATCCAACTGTTGAAACCTGCCAAAGCAGACGTTGGCGCACACTGCAGTCCTTGAACACGTCAGTTCCTGCCAAACCAGCATGAAAACATGGATGTTAGATGATGATGATGATGGACTCACCAAATTTTTTTTTAATATTTATAATGAAGGCAAATGTAAAATTATGAAGATGATGATGATGATATATATATATATATATATATATATATATGATTGATGATTTTGATTTTTCCAGTTTCAGCTAATGAGCTGTGGCCATGCTGGGGCACCGCCATATATATATATATATATATATATATACACACAAGTTAAACGGTTAAGTATTGAATATCATATGCTATAAGTTCTTAGTTTAATGAAACTTACCCTCTGGGTTGGAGACGGATAACAGACATCGTAGTAATTGTTAGTAGTATTCAAAGGGAGATAATTTCAAGAAATTAAGAATAAGTTTCTCAAATTAATTTATGTCTAAGGAAAGGTTATCCGTCTCCAACCCAGAGGGTAAGTTTCATTAAACTAAGAACTTACAGCATATGATATTCAATACTTAACCATTTAACTTGTATATATATATATATATATATATATATATCATCATCTTCATAATTTTACATTTGCCTTCATTAGGTTTGTTTGCGGGTTTGAGGGAAGTTATGAATATATGTTTCAATATATTTCACCTTATCAGCACTGTACAGTTTAACTGAATTTGTAGATCAATAAAGTTTAAAAGAAAAAGAGTTATGTCTATTTTTGGCCAAGAGTAATTTGCATCATTAAAAATTAAGAGAGCTAAGGGAAATAACTCAATATGTAAACTTGAAATAAACTCGACACAAACTTTTAAAAATAAGATGTGTGTATGTAAGTGTAGTGTTTGTCTGTGAGTGTGTGAGAGAGATAATAAAAGGAATACACTATGAGAAGGCAAACACTGCTATGGAAAGAAATAGATACACTAAACACTAATACTCAATGTATCACATGACCAATACACTAGAAAAGGAAATGCAACGTCAACTAGTTTGTTATATGTAGTAGTAGTAGTAGTAGTAGTAGTAGTAGTAGCAGCAGCAGCAGCAGCAGATATTGATTTCTGATATTGGTTTCAATTTTGGCACATGGCCAGCCATTTCAGGGAAAGGGGCTAAATCAATTAGATCAACCCCAGTGCTCAACTGGTACTTATTTTATCAACCCCAAAAGGATGAAAGACAAAGTCAACCTCAGTGAAATTCAATTCAGAATGTAAAAACAAACAAAATGCTTCCAAGCATTTTGCCCAGTGTGCTAACAATTCTACCAGCTTGCCGCTGTATTGATTTCTAATATTGACACTTTTGTGGAGCGAGGTTAATTCTACCCTAGTACATGACTGGTATCATTGTATCAACCACATTTTATATTAATGTTACTGATGTCATGCTTCTTTTGTTTGTTTTTTTAGATTAATGGATCCAAGAATGGATATGATATTGCAGAGGTAAGTGTACCTTGGTTATAGTCTGTGATTTTAAAGAGTGATTGTAGCTAACTGTGCTATATAAATTGAAATTATGTTATTGCTTTATACTCTTAGACCCAGCATATTTTTCTCTTTGCATCAATATATTTAGTGGATGATTAAATTGATAAAGCACTAGACAATAAATCAAGAGTTTAACAGTTTATTCCCTGTCAATGATGCTGATGAGAATCTGTGACTAACAACTTTAATAAACTTCTGTTAGCAGTGCCTAACTAGTTTTATGTATTTACTACAGAATCTGTATCTCCACACCACTAATACTGATGAGTGTTTCATTGCTCTGCAAAGTGACAAGAATATTTGTAATTCACTCCTTAGTAAGAAATAGCTAACAACTTCATATAATTATATAAAAGACAAAAGACATCCACTTCAAGCAATTACTAACAGTCCTTTCAGTATAGTCTTAAAGGGCTGTTCATCCTATCAGACTATATGTTAATATAGACGTTAAAATTTGGATTTTAATTTTGTTTCTTAATAATTTTCTAATCAAAAGAAATAAAAAACAAGATTTAGAAAGAAAAACATTTTCCTTCAATTTATTCTGTCTTTCATCAGTCTTAGGTCAATAAAATAAAGTCCCAGTCAAACACTGGAATTGATATAGTTGATTGATCCGTCACCCCCAAAACATCTTGATTTCATCCCTTTGGTATTAATAAAGTAAGTAACAACCATATACTGAGATAGAGTTATCGACTATACTCCTTATATAATTTGTCATTTTGTGCAGATATAAAAAGTCCTCATCATTTTTCTTCTCCCTTCTGTTCATACTTCCTCATTCTATTGCTCTCTCTCTCTCTCTCTCTCTCTCTCTCTCTCTCTCTCTCTCTCTCTCTCTCTCTCTCTCTCTCTCACACACACACACACTGCAACTCTGCTGCCTTGGGGTGGAGGTCAGTAGATGATCAGAGAGTCTGTGAAGAAGGGACACTATATGAAAAAGATCATCATGCACAGACACCAATGCAAATCTTGACAGAACTTGTAACAAATCTAGTATATGTGAAGAATTCCTCAACAGTGGGTTCTCTAACCCTAACTAGTAAAATGTTCAGTTTACTACAGGTCACAAATTCAACACCATAACATACTACATTCAATGTTCTATCACTTACTTGTCAATGTATTAGCTATAATCATCAAATATATGGTGTGATTATTATTTATTATGTCTTAATTCAAAACCAATTTTAGCTGTTTAAACTTTATTTCTTATATTTATTTTGTGAATGATAAAAGATAAAGTCAACATCATCATCATCATCATTGTTAAACGTCTACTTTCCATGCTAGCATGGATTAGACAGTTTGACTGAATACTGGCGAACCAGATGGCTGCACCAGGCTCCAATCTGATCTGGCAGAGTTTAAGATTTGAACTCAGGACATAAACTAAATTTTAGAAGTAGTTTCATTCACCTCCTATTTAACAGTCATTATAATATTGATTTCAAATTTTGGTACAAGGCCAACCATGTCAGGTGAGAGAGTAAGTTGATTACATCAACCACAGTGTTGAACTCGTATTCATTTTATCGACCCCAGAAGGATGAAAGGCAAAATTGATCATAGTGGAATTTGAACTCAGAATATAAAGACAGACAAAATGCTGCTCAGCATTTTGACCAGCATGCTAACATTTCAGTCCACTTACTGCCTTAATAGTTCTTATAACATTTATTGCTGGTCCAAGGGTAACCAACACTATACTACTGTTCTGATATGTAGGACAAAACAGATGTTATGCTCTCAAATATTCTACATTACATTCCAAAAAAAATGAAATAGCTCTTTATTGGCTAGCAAATTTTCATTCACTAGGCCATTACAGTTGTTAGTCACCAATATACTTTTGCAATGTTTCTTTTATAACAGCTATTATTCTTCTGAACTGTTGTGTTCCACAATCCACTTCCACTCAAAACCATTCAATATACCCACTTCACCCACTCTTGTTATCCTTTGATTCTCAACAAAATCACTCTGCTAGACACTCCCTTCCTAGAATTGCAACCTTCTAGACTCCATCCTTTACTCTTTTACTCTTTTACTTGTTTCAGTCAGTTGACTGTGGCCATGCTGGAGCACCACCTTTAGTCGAGCAACTTGACCCCGGGACTTATTCCTTGTTTTTCCGAACTGCTAAGTGACGGGGACATAAACACACCAGCATCGGTTGTCAAGCAATGCTAGGGGGACAAACACAGACACACAAACATACACGCACGCACACACACACACACATACATATATATATATATATATACATATATACAACGGGCTTCTTTCAGTTTCCGTCTACCAAATCCACTCACAAGGCTTTGGTCAGCCCGAGGCTATAGTAGAAGACACTTGCCCAAGGTGCCACGCAGTGGGACTGAACCCGGAACCATGTGGTTGGTAAGCAAGCTACTTACCACACAGCCACTCCTGCGCCTTATTCATATTTTCTTCACAGACCTCAAAGTCTAACAGCTCAATTTTCACAACTGTCACATCAAGCTACCTTATCTAGAACAACTTGTAAAGGTCATGGAAACCACACTCTCAATTTAAATAAAAAATGAAATAATATTAGAAATGATGATTCCTTTTCAGAGTCTTTAATGATTTTTTCAGTTCTAAAAGCTTTGCTGATTCAAGCAGACAACTCTGCTAACTTCAAAAACTCAGGCCTATAACTTTACTGACTAACTTTCATTTGAAATCTCTTACAGTTCACTTGAATAAAGATTGCATTTCTTATATCCTGGTCTTGATTTATTATTTATTCTTCCAAATACAAGAGAAATAAATTATATTTCTTTTATTGTTAGATTCTAATGCAATGTTATCAGAACAGTATGGATCCAGTCATTCAGTACTTCAAGACAGAAATGAAGTGAGATATTTGTAATATTTTTTTAATACATACTGTGTGTGTGTGTGTGTGTGTGTGTGTGTGTGTTTGTGTGTGGGGGGTCACAGATATGGCTCTATGGTTAAGAAGTTAATTTCACAACCAGATGGTTTCAGATTCAGTCTCACTGCATGGCACCTTGGGCAAATGCTTTCCTCTGTAACTTGATTCAACCAAAACCTTGTAACTGGACTTGATAGACAGAAACTAAAAGAAGCTTGTTACATATGTAATCTGTGTATATATGTTTGTGTCTCCTCAACTTGACATCACATGATACTTGTAAAATGATCTTCACCATTAAATAAGTAGTGTTCATCATTGTCAATCTTCCGCGAAAATCTGTCCATGTTGACAATGATGATGATATTATACATATAATAATAGATCAGTCAACCAAGTGTAGATTCTTTTACAGGCAATATATATGAATTTCTGTATGACTGTGTTTACAAACAGAAAAAATACATAATACACACACTGTGTGTGTGTGTGCATATATATATGCATCTCGCTGGATGTACACTGTCAGTGTACATGTACAACAGAGTGTAAACGTCTTGAGAGAAAAGTTGGGCATAAGTGGCATCGATGTGGTGTGCAAGAGAGAAGACTACATTGATATAGTCGTGTGATGCATATGGATGTGGACAGCTGTGTGAAGAAGTACTGATGGCTAACAGTGGAAGCAAGCTGTGGAAGAGGGAGACCCAGGAAGACATAGGATGTGGTGGTGAAGCATGGCTTTCAAATACTGAGCCTCAGAGAGGCAATGACTAGTCACCAAGTCCTTTGCCATTATTCCATGCTTGAGAAAACCTCTCAACCCAAGTGAAATCGTAGTTGTGGCCGTTATTGATGTCGCATAACTGATACCTGTGCCAGTGGAATGTAAAAATCACCTTTTGATTGTTGGGCCTCACGGAGGCAATGTGGCCAGTGCCAGTGTTGCATAACTAACACCTGTATTGGTGTGACATAAAAAGTACCTTTCACGGAGGCAATGTGGCCAGTGCCAGTGTTGCATAACTAACACCTGTATTAGTGTGACATAAAAAGTACCTTTCACGGAGGCAACAAGAAATAGCTGAGACCTTTGGCAATATGTTCCATCAAGCCAAGTGAAACCATAGTCATGGCAGATACTGGTGTCATGCAACTGGTACCCATGCCAGTGGTACATAAAAGCACCCATTACACTCTCAGGGTGGTTGGCGTTAGGAAGGACATCCAGCCATAGAAACCATGCCAAATCAGACTGGAGTCTGGTGAAGCCCCTCAGCTTACCAGCCCTGGTCAAACCGTCCAACCCATGCCAGAAGGAAAACAGATGTTAAATGATGATGATGATGATGATGAGAAGAGAAAAAGTTAAGTTAAACTAAATAACTTTTAGAAAAATTTCTTTACCTAAGCAAATTTTCAGTTACTAAAACCAATTTTAACTATATCTGAAATTAATGAAACATTTTCAACCACTTCTTGTTTTGACAGGCACTCAATCCATTTTAATGAAGTTGGTATGATCACTACTTCACTTCAGATACTAACAGTTCTCCTATCTAACTGCCATACAGTTTCTAGCGATACTCATATCAAGAAGCTCTTTGTATTTAGCCTTCTCTGGTCTTTTGGTGGTCATCTCTCGAGCAATGACAGACTTCACTTCAATGAGTTCCTTCAGAAAATAAGGACCAATCTGTAAGTATGAACCTCCTCCAAAAACAGAAACACGGTTGTTATGTTATTTGAAATGGTTTCTTCTGTTGCGTTTTAATCATTTTACTGAGACAGTGTTGGTGCATCATCATCATTCTAACATCCACTCTTCCATGTTTGCATGGATCAAATGGAATTCAGCAGATTTTCTTTGGTCAAGTACTCTTCCTATCATCACTCCTCACCTGTTTCCCAAGCAATTTCCCCATGGCCAGACAGGTTTTCACAGCAGACTATAAACAAGTAATCTTACTTATATGACATTGACATTCATTTATAACTATTGCATGACTTCAAGACAAGGAATCACAGATACTCACAGAGAGAGAGAGAGAGAAAAAGAGAGAGACACGCACACACATATACACGCAATGGATTTCTTTCAGTTTCCATCTACCAAATTCATTCGAGGTTTTGATTGACCTGGAGCTATTGTAGAAGATACTTGCTTAAGGTGACACACAGTGGAAGTAAACCTAAAATTATGTAATGGGGAAGTTAAATTCTTAACCATGCAACCATATTTGCACCTATACTCCCTTCAAAAGTATAGTTGATTTAATTGATCCCTCTACTTGTAGACTTCTTATTTTATACTATTTACATGCTCTTGTTACTCAGTAGCAGCAAAACAAAACTGATTAAGTTGTTCATGTCCAAAAGGAAATCAGGATGGTGGATGGTAGATTTAGTAGTTGAACGAAATGTCATTCTGTATTTAGTTATAAGCCTCTTCAAGGTCAAGTTTGCCTTTCATCCTTCCAGAATAAATAAAATAAGAATGAGTCAAGAATTAGTTGATCAATCTAATCAACTAATATGTTCCCTTAAAAAGTATATGACCTTGTGCCTAGGTTAAGATTCAAATAAAGAGGAAAACCAACAATAAAATGAGAATTTTATCAGTCTCATAAGATTCATTTGTGATTTTTTTTTTGTAAGAATATTAATTAAAAAAAACTATGGAATTGATAAATTTGTTAGTTTGGGTAGTAGGCCTAACACATCATCTAATTTAATGCAACCACTTGTTCTTTAAATACCTTTTAGGGAGTTCATTTTCTTACAAGCATTCAGACCAAACCCCACTGTCAATCCAATCCAAATTTTGCCAGTAGACATTAATTGTTCATACTGCATAAGAACACCTTTCTCACCAGTTTAGGACGACCATCAGATCTTATGCGTACTGATCTTCCTCCCTTGAATAATTTATATAATATAATTGGCTCACTTCTAGAAAGTGGTTCAAATAATAAATTGATTTTATTATGAGTTGATAAAATAAAACTGAACATGTTTTATTGAGTGATTGACTCACATGTATCACATGCTTATAGTTATGCACATATAAGCATAAGCATCTTCATACTCTTTACTCTTTTACTTGTTTCAGTCATTTGACTGCAGCCATGCTGGAGCACCGCCTTTAGTCGGGCAAATCGACCTCAGGACTTATTCTTTGTAAGCCTAGTACTTATGCTATCGGTCTCTTTTGCCGAACCGCTAAGTTACGGGGACGTAAACACACCAGCATCGGTTGTCAAGCGATGTTGGGAGGACAAACACAGACACGCAAACATATACACACACATACATATATATACATATATATATATATATATATATATATATATTATATATATATATATATATATATATATATATACATATATACGACGAGCTTCTTTCAGTTTCCGTCTACCAAATCCACTCACAAGGCTTTGGTTGGCCCGAGGCTATAGTTGAAGACACTTGCCCAAGGTGCCATGCAGTGGGACTGAACCCGGAACCATGTGGTTGATAAGCAAGCTACTTACCACACATATATCCATACTTAATCATGCATATGTACAAGTATATTTATACATATACAATATACATGCATGCATGCAAATGCTCAATACACACATACACATACATTATGGAAGGATTACATTCCTAAAGCTTTGCCATAATGAAAGAATTCCATCATGGAAAACTTATTTTCATATTAACTTCCAAATTATAAATTGTGATGCATTTCAAATTTCTGAAAAATTTTTCAGAAAAAAAAAATAAATAAATACAATTACATCTTCAATCATAAGCAGAGTTTTCATAATGTAAGATGCGTGTGTATTTATGTGCACACACAAACATAGACACACACACACACATATACATGTGTGGATTATTGTATTAAAGACACAACTATCATTTTTTTTTTATTATGAATTTTTCAGATCTTCTTCATCCTTTGTGATTCATCATCATCAGAGGAAAATTATAAAGCTGGCAAGTTCCACCATGGATATCTGAGTTTATCAGCCTGTTCATCTCTCTCTCTCTCTCTCTCTCTCTCTCTCTCTCTCTCTCTCTCTCTCTCTCTCTCTCTCTCTCTCTCTCTCTCTCTCTCTCTCTCTCTCTCTCTCCATATGTGTGTGATTCTGCATTCACATATGTGCACCTACATACATGTATACATAGAAAATTAATGAATGAGATACACACATACAGATAGATAGGTAGGTAGGCAGGCATGCAGATTGATTGATATATGCTGATGAAATAGTTTTGATTTTAAATATCATTTTCTTCTTTTTTAATAAAATTAATAAGGAATTTTCTTTATTTCAGAATACCCGAAGATGAAAATGATGTTTATTTATTTGACTATTTTGTTGATGAATCAGGAGAATGGGAAAATTGGAACATCAAGTCGGTTTAGCAAGAAGTTTTCATTTCTTTCACTTTGTATCACTTAAAACCACTTCCTGTTTCTTGGGTGCCTTTAGCAGAGTTTATTCTGGTGCAAGCATTCAGACTAGTCCTACAGTTCTCTTTCCATTTATATTGTTTTTCTGTGGGAGTGGGAGTGGGAGTGGGTGGTGGTCAGCTGCTCAGGCTTAGCATAATTCTCACTCATCAGGAAGTACCTGTAAAGGCCAAGGGCAGTGCTCTCCTTCTCAGACTAAATTGTAAGAATATCATCATCATCATCATCAACATTTAATGACCACACTTTCTATGCTGGCCTGATTTGGAAGGCTTGACAAGAACTGGCAAGGCCAAGGGCCACACCAGATTCCGTAGTCTGTTTTGGCTTGGTTTCTATGGCTGGATACTCTTCCTAACACCAATCACTCCACAGAGCACTGGGTGCTTTTTACTTGGCATCAACACCAGTGCTTTTTACATGGCATCAGCACCAGTATTTTTTATGTGGATTGGCAGAAACAATAGAGAGAGCATGAGGTATTTGGTAAAGTTCTGAGTTCAGAGCTGACCCAGGTCAATTTTGCTTTTCATTCTTCCAAGATTGACAAAAATAAAATAAGCACCAATCAACATAACTGGCTAAAACCCTTCAGGTGGGTGCCCTGGCATCACTATTGTCCAATAACAGTAAAAGAATAAAATAATATACTCTTCACTTCATCTTAGATTATTCTCTGAGAAAAAAAGACTTAAACATACTTCATTTTAATTGTATTTCTGTGTTTCACATGATGTGATGAGATGAATTTATTACTTCTTTAGATAAATGCTTAGAGACAATAATTAGAAATTCACCAAAAGATATTAATTCCTTCTTTTTGTATTAGTAAAGTTGATATGTGTCTTTTGTATTTTATTCTAATGATTTTCTGATGTTCATACTCTTCTTAAAGACATTAAGTGATGTCTTTAATTAAAATAGCCTCAAATGAGAAAAAAGAAATGAGAATACAGAGCCAGTTCACTTAGATTGATTTCTGATCTGTATTATTCACTAATGAATGCAGAGATATTCAAATACTTATTTGAATTAAATAGTTTTTATCCTTCATGGAGAAATGTTATTAGAAAGTTGTATTTTTTTATATCTTTAGTAGATATATTAATTAGTTTTTGAACTTTTGAAAATGCATTTGACAGATTTAAAACAATTCATTTTTCTAGATCACTTGAAGAGTCTCCGGTTATACAAGATAACTTCAGCAGAGAATTTGTATACACACAAAGAACAGTAAGTATACACACATATATTTTGCAAAAGCAGTAACTATCTTCATACACTAAGAGCAGTATGGGATATGCATATATATTATGCAAAGAGGAGTAACTATCTACATACATTAAAAATAGTATATTTTTACTTTTAATTTTCTATTTAATATTTTACGATCAGAACCCTACTATCAGATTTCTGTTTAGTATTTTAGTGTATTATTTAATATTCTACTTTCTATTCTTATTTAATATTTACTTTCAGATTCCTATAAAATACTTCATAAATAACTTCATACTTCATGGTTTTCCTTCCTTGTTAACTGGTCCCAAAGGTTCTGGTAAAACATCATTAATTAATGCTTTGATGTCGAGTTTAGGTAAGTTTCTGATTTCCAGTTGCTTTTGTTATTGAGTCATTGCTGATACAGTTACTATGACAACAGATTACTGACTACAAATCAGAGTTACCTATCCATCTCCTATAAACTGGTCTGTTCAGTCGTCTACGTATTCTATGTAGGCACCATATTATTAAAAAAAACTATGGTACAAGCAGCAAGAGCTCCATAAAATTCACAAATGTTTCTGTAACATGCAGTGCTAATTTTAAATCCCTCTGTAGGTTTTTGTGGTACTCAGTTGGTTGAATTGACCCCAGTTCATGGATAGTGAGGTCCAAACTACCATATGGTTAAGGGACTCACGACATGTTGTTAGCATACTGTTTCAAAGTATTCCAGCCGAAAAGTTAAAGTGTTGATGTACCAACTATTTACCTAAAGATCACAAGTTCAAATTCCACCATGACATGATGATTGAACCCATAAGTAAGGTACGGGGTGCTTTAGCAGGCACTTTGAGGAAGGTATGATTTCTCATGAATGCCATACAAAGAAGTAAGCTCATAGTAAGCCACTCTGATTTCAATATATGTCTCTTTTGCTTTATAAAAAGGCCATAAATATTATCACATCTCCTCAACTAAATATTTCAGCCTTCAACCTATTTAGTTTGAACTCACAGATTTTCTTTTCATGCAAGATTCTAAATTTTTAATCCAACAGACAGTGATCAAGCCATTTAAATAGTAGCATTTTATAGATCAGAAAAGGCAAAGTTTAAGTTTAACAGAAGAGGTTTGTGGTTATCAGGGGAAATTTGATGTTAACAATTTAAATTGAGATTAAATTTTAAATTTGACATTAACAGATTAGGTTTGAAGTTAACAGATTAAATTTGAGGTTAAATGATTTGAAATGTTATTCCATCAAAATCAATAATAATCTCATTATAAAAATTTAAGTGTATAAATGGATTTTCAATATTTAGATTCAGAGGAATATGTTTTGAAAAGATTTGTGTCTAGTGGCTCATCCACAACAGTACAGCTGTTTGATTTCTTCAATTCCAGTATCATCCACAGACAAGGTAAGGTTTGATAAATTGGTTTCTTCGTTCTTTTTCCAAACATGACACTAATTAAGGCCAGTATAGTTACTACAGTTTCTATAGAATTAAGTGGAATGAGAGATAAATATTCCTTTTAGAGAGGACTCTAGTCTTCGCAATAACTTTCACAGACATCTTAATAAGTATTGCCCAGCTGGATAAACAAAGGAATATAGAATTATGCTTAATCTTGTCCCCATCATAGAGTAGGTGAGCCAACTGAAGTATGTGAATTCTTGATCATGTACTTTATCCACCACTCTGTTATAAGATAATACCCATTTATTGGTCAAAAGTCTCTAACATCACACTAAATCCTTATGCAAAATACTTCTTGCTTTTGTCTAATTACACTTTCATTTCACTAAGTATTTTTGTACATGAAGTACTAATATCATTATTGCAGCAAAAATGGTAGACTATTGGACAAAATTCTTTGGAGTATATTTTTTTATGTACATTTAGATTCTGAAGTCAAATCTTGCTAACATTAAGTTTCCTTTTCACTCTTTTAAAATAAAGTGGATACCAGTCAAATGCTGAGATCATACTAATTCCAGCATAGCTTTTTAAAGATATATGGCCTTATACCAATGTTTGAAATTATTATTAACAGCCATTGTTCTACTGCTAAAAACTGCCCCACATACCTGGCAATAATGCCTACACCTTTTAATTACATAGTTTAACTGCAATTAGGTATGAATTGATATAAGCACTATTTTCTCTTTTGGTTACCAGAACAGGAAATAGAAAGTACAAACTACTCTACCAACTGATCAGAAACAGTGGTTTCAAAATATAAATAGCATCATCATTGTCTTCTTCATTGTCACCACTTCCACCACCACCACTACACTGTGTGTACCCACTGTTTACACTGGACATTCAGTAACAAGTTTCTATGTAACTCACTGCCTACATATCAAGCAAAAGCACTTTGCATATGACACAGATTCTGTACTCTGTCTTACTAACAAGTACTTTGGTGTTTAACATGTTGACCATTAGACCTTTGGATTCTAACTATATATTACAGAAAACCAAAATTTCTTAAAGACTGAGAGAACAGTTACAGTAATTTATTAATGATAGAAAAGTAACGATTTTTTCCTTTGACACAAATCTAATTTTTGAAGCAGGTTGGTATATTTATTTCAGATTAGCTCAATATACTATGTTACATTACAACCAGATGACTGAAGTGAAATCAAAAATCAAAATCAAATTCGATGACTGGCGTCCATGCTAGCGGAGTGCAAAGAGCACCATATGAGTGTGATCGTTGACAGAGCGGCTAACCGGCTTCCATGCCAGTGGCACTTAAAAGGCACCATTCGAGCGTGATCGTTACCAGCATTGCACTACTGGCACTCAAGCCCCGTGCTTGTAAGGTATTAAGAGCACCATCCAAGCATGATTGTTGCCAGAGTGGCTATCTGGCCTCTGTGCCGGTGGCACATAAAAAACACCATTCGAGCGTGTTCGTTACCAGCATCGCCTTACTGGTACCCGCACCGGTGGCATGTGTAAAGATTCGAGTGAGGTCATTGCCAGTGCCGCTTGACTGGCCCTGTGCCGGTGGCACGTAAAAGCACCCACTACACTCTCGGAGTGGTTGGCGTTAGGAAGGGCATCCAGCTGTAGAAACTCTGCCAGATCAAAATTGAAGCCTGGTGCAGCCATCTGGTTCGCCAGCCCTCAGTCATACATCCAATCCATGCTAGCATGAAAAGCGACATTAAACGATGATGATGATGATAGCAGCTTATAAGAGAAAAAGACAAAACTTAGTTTTTCTTTTATTATTAGCATCACCAAAAACACAGTTTTGGAATTTGTTTAATCCACACTTTTTATATCAATATCTGTTATTTTCTGTCCAATGCTTTCCTTTAACCATAATTAGCACTCTGTTGCTGGAGTCACATCACTGGTTTTATTGGCAGAGAACTAATGATTACTGGTGTTCTCAGAAAGTTATTGATGAAATGATATTATGTAATGTCCCACTGGAGTAATATTGAAGACTTTGTCATCAGTGTATTTAGAGAAGATGCAGTAGTGTGCTCCTCTTAGTAGCAGGACAGCATAGCTATTGCAATATAGTAACTAAGTCTTTACATTCATTTATGTGACATTCCTGACAATTATGCTTGTTAATTCTGAGTTTTCCTTTCTTTTTGTTTGAGTGTCAGCTAATAGGAAAAGATACGGAAGTATTTCTTTCCATTGGGGTAGGTAATATCAATACATTACAAATCTACGGTAAGACTAGAAATTGTTCTTTTCATAGGTTTCATCCATGGAGCTAAAGACAAGAAGAAGCTTGCAGTATTCATTGAAGATATCAATATTCCCAAAAAGGACCAATTTGGTATCCAAAGATGTAACGAGGTAATCAGTTAATTTAATTAATAATGTATGTGTCAATGTTAAGATAATCTCTAGAATAACCAGGGTCTGAAGTCCTGCTCTGGATCCTAGTACACATAATATCATTTCAACTAGAAAAAACTAATATATTTAAGAAATGCATGAATGTCACGTAACCTTTTTACATATATTCTATAATTGCAAGGTTTTTTTCTTAAAGGAGAAATGATTTTTATATATCATCGTCAACATCATCATCATTGCTTAACATCCATTTTCCATTCTTGCATGGGTTGGATGGTTTGAAATCAAGTGAGGTGAGGGTAAAATATACTTTATGAATATAGTAATACTAAATATCCTATATTATGGTTATTTTAAAATACATACATGTTCAGTGTTGTACCAACAAGGAGAACCTTTGTGAAAATGACTCAATCAGGAATTGATTCATTGAAAATAGATAAAAAATATCATTGAAAATATATATAAAAAATTAATGTCAACAGATCAATATTGATCTGTTGACATTAATTTTTTTATATTGATTTTCAGTGATATAGTACACCATCAGAATTCAGCAATTTTGAATTGTGATTTCTAATTTCAGTTTCTACGTCAACTACTAGATGGAAAAATAATTTATGACCCAAGTTCACCTTTTGAGATGAAATTTATTGAAGATCTTTGTTTGATTGCTGAAATGACACATCCTGAGCCTCGTCTAGAACAGTTAAATCAAAGACTTTTGGTAAAAAAAAAATCCCTTAAGAAATTATACACATTTTAGTATTTTGAAAGTTGAGCAAAAATTGATGTCTTAGACTATTGCACGTACATATGTCTGCCACACCAACCTCTTCCCATCATCATCATCATTTTTACATCTACTTTCCATCCTGCTATGATCTGGAGGTTTTGGCAGAATCCAGCAGGGAGGAGGACCATGTCTTACTCCAGTGTCTCAATTTTAGCATAGTTTCAATGGTTGGATGCCTTCCTAACACCTACAGCTTTACAAAATGTATCATCATCATCATCATCATCATCGTTTAATGTCTGTTTTCCAAGCAGGCATGTGTTGGATGGTTTGACAGGAGCTGGTAAGCCAGAGTGCTGCACTGACTCCAATTGTCTGTTTTGGCATGGCTTCTACAACTAGATGCCCTTCCTAATGCCAACCACTTTACATAGTGTACCAGGTGCTTTTTACATGGCACTAGCACAGGTTCTTTTTTACATAGCACCAGCACCAATGGGGTTGCCAAGTAACTTGCAAGACAAAAACCTTTTAGTTGAAAGAGGGAGTGGAATTGAAGGAAGTGGCAGTATGCAAAGAGAAGGTTGAATATAATAGAGGGACAGAGATAGTTGTCTTACTATAGTGGAGGTACTTGGCTACCCCATAGAACAAGGAAAGAGAAGGAAGCTGGACGAGGGTTAGGGAGAAAGATAGAGAGATACTCAGAGTGAGAGAGAAAGAGAAATAGGTGTTGGAAATGAATGACAGTCTACCCAGATGGAACAGTGGTGGTGGGGATTATAAATTGTACAGAGGAGATAGATGAGGATGTTCTATGAGAGTATGATAGGATATATTTAGAGATGGAGAAGGCATGACTGTAGCAAGTGATGGTGAGATAAATTGGAGAGGTGGCAGAGGGTAGGGAAGATCTATAAGGGCATGGAGAGTGTGCAAATAGGTATGTAAGGGAGAGGCGAGGAGTTTGCAGTAGGTTGTCAGGAAGATGAGATAGTTTTGACAAGTTAAATAATGTGTTAGGGGAGGAGGCATGGCCATAAAGGATATGCATGTATATGTGGATGGCCACAATTTCACTTAGCTCAACATATTTTCTTAAGCACAGCAAATTGCCACAAGTCTCAGTCATTTGTCATCTCTTCTGTGAGGCTCAGTATTCAAAGATCATTTCTCACCACTTTGTTCCACATCTTTCTGAGTTTACCCCTTGCACAGGTTTTCTCCACAATTAAAGATTGGCACCTCTTTATACAACTGTCTGCATCCATTAGCATCACATGACCATACCAACATAGTCTTCTCCCTTGCACACTACATTTGCTGCTTCTTATACGCAATTTTTCTCTCAAAACACACTTTGTCATACATGCACACTGATATTGTACATCCAATAGAGCATGCTAGCTTCATTTCTTCCAAGCCTCTACAGTCACAGTCCATGTTTCACTGCCATGTAGCATGGCTATTTATATACAGGCATCATACAATCTGCCTTTCACTCTGTTAGAGAATCTCTGTGTTACCAACAAAAGTAGCAGCTCTCTGAACTTTGCCCAGCCCATTCTTATTCTAGCAGCTATGCTCTCAGAGCATCCTCCTCCACTGCTGATTTGGTTACCTTGGTAACAGATGCTATCTAATACTTCTAAGGATCCCAACCAGACATTACATAGAAGAGCTCCCAAGGACAGTCAGTCTTAAATTTCTCTGTTATGGTCTGGAGGATTATGATAAACAAGAGTAGGCTGAGAACCAATCTTTGGTGAACTCCTACTTATACTCTGAAATTATTGCTATACTCATTGATGTCTTTCACTTTACTGATAGCATCCCTGTACATGACTTGTACAGCTCTCATCAGCCACTCATCTATTTCTAGGGTACGTTTTTCATAGCATAAGCACTAGTGTGGTTGCCTTATCCATCAATATGCATGCAAAGATATGACTTCTTACTTACCAGAATACCATCATTGAAAAGAGGAAATAATACTCATAGATGAGGAATAACTAATATCATCATCATCATCATCATACAAATCTTCTGTCAGCTATCAATTCTAAAAAAACTATTTCACATCAAACATCATTCACAATGTGTCAGTTGTCAACTCTACGCTATTTCAGATAAACTATTATCTGTAGCCTATGTCAGTTGTCTCACCAATGAATCTAGAATTACCATGACATTTAAGGAATCTAACCTGAAATTGAGAACTCTAGCAGTTTCTTATTATATTCTTCATGTCCTTAGTATTGCATACTGACAAAATGCTTGCTAATCGTCTAGTGATGTTCTATTTCTTATATCAGTGAGTTGTGTTTATCTCATGGTAGCTAATTACTACTGGATGCTCTGGACCATTTGAGAGTCCAGTGCTAATGACAGGATACAGACCAATAATTCTTTCATTGGATGTTTCACATTTTATCAACTTCACTGTCAACTATCATTCTCTGATTAAATATTACAATAAAGCATTTCACTTTAATAATAATATTTTAGACTTATCTTTTTCTCTATTGCAGCGTCAATTTGCAATATTCAATTTGCCAGAACCTGAAGAAAATGATCTTTCAATAATTTTGGGGAAAAAACTTGAGGTAGATGTTTCACAGTTATTTTCCTTTTATATTAGAGAGTTGGAGTGTAAACAGTGATAGGGAGTAACAATCTCACAATTCATATTTGCAGAGAGAGATAGGGTATAAATATGAATTGCAATCAAACTAATGTGGGATACAGGAGTATCAAATTAAGAAAGTTTGTTGTGATCAAACAAACATAGAGTAGTCAATTAAACAGTAGGTAATGACTTATAAATATGGGATATAGAAATACCAAGTTGGACAGTTGGTGATGACAGATAAATTAAAATAAGTAAAAAGTGTAGCGAACTTGACAGTGAGAATTTGTAATCCAATATGCAATGCAAGAACAACTTAGATAGTTGGTATTGACAATTTAAACACAAATGAAATGTGTGTTTAATGATTTGCTCGTTCATTTTTTTTAACAGTTTCTTGAACCAATGAGAGTATGATATCTCTTAATAGTATAAGGGCTTTATAAAATAGAACTCAACCTCTCTTTCCTCTGCAAATGCAGATAGAGTAGATGTTCTTATTTCGTCAAGATACCAGAAGGGCATTATATTAAAAAGACTGATTTTATAAGATTTAGAATGAGGAAAAACTTTTAAGAGTTCTGAACTTAGCTTTATGAAAGATAAAACTTAAGTATATAAAATATTTTGTCCAATGTTCCACTGTCTCAATCATTTACCATAGTATAGAAATAAAAGTTGATCTATATACAGCCAGTAGTTAATTCAGTTTCTGAATGAGAGATAACTCTCTTGAGCTGATATCAATTGAAAAAAGATATAATCTACTGAATCTGTCAGCAGCTGTGGCAAAAGCCAACTCTAAGTTTAACTTAGAATCTAATTGAATTAAACTAAGTGCTGAATGATTCTATGAGCATCACCAATACCTTCCTATCAGATAATTAGTTTCTTATCATAAAGAGTTCATATAAAGCAGTAAATTTTTCAGTTTTTGAATATTTTGTTACAGACAGCTGTGAATGGAGAGAACCTACCAAATATTGACACAAAACTATTCAATAACCTTGTTGAAGCTTCCTACCAACTACTGTCTGGTTTACAATCAACATTAAAGCTGTCCTCTTTACCAGGTTCCACACATTACATGTTCACCATTCAAAGTTTAGAACACTGTTTTAAGGTTGGTAATACTGTATAAAAATATTTGATTTTTCTAAAGAACTATAGTGGCATCAAGTAGCTAGAGTAGTTACCAAGTAAAGTAGTTACTAGAATTGGTAGCTTTGGTTTCCTTGCAGTGGTCTTTGTACTGACCAAATAGTTAAGAGACAGACGGTGGTCTCTAGTGACATGAATCTGGTTGGAAATATAAGCAGAAGAGGTACTGTATGATTGTATGCTATGAAAGAGAAGCGAATATTTTATATGCTTTTTATCAGAGATGAAGGTTTTGACATAAAATGTCAGCCTCTACATTTGTTACTGACTAAATACTCATGAGTTCAAATCATTACTACAGTCGATTATGTTCTATCTCTAGTTTAAGACACATAACACAGCTTATCTCAGTCTGTTTGAAAAATAGGTTCAGCTCTTACATGACTGGCAGAGACATTTTACAGTTTCTCTACAAATATATAAATTCTTAAGAAAAAACATCCATCCCATGATGAAAGGGAAAATGTTGTTGTTATGAATAGTAACAGAAGCAATATCATATCAATGTAGCACTAGAATCTTTGGATTTCTTAATTCCACTTTCTTGGCAATAACATCTGTTAATTCCTCTCCACGCCTTATTTAATTGTAATTAAACTTCATGTAAAAAATGATTTTGTTTCCTTCTTAATGCCAGAATATGAAAATGTTTTCAGTAAGAGGGAACAGCAGTCTAGCTTAATGTACTACATTGAAAAAAAGCATTGACTCAGAATCACTTTTCTTAGAACCAAAAATATTTAAATACTCATGATAATAATTGTTTTTATTATGAATCTAATATTGATGAAATATTTTCCTAGGGATTGACTAAACTTCCTTTGAAGGAAAGGACCAATGAAAATTTTATCATCTTGTTATTGATCCATGACATCCAGAATGTACTGCTGGACTCAGTGTGCAGAAATGAAGATCACAACTTCTTCAAGCAGTTATTAAGAACAGTTGTAAATGATGTATGTAGTATTTTATCATTTCACTTATTCAGTTAACCTTACATTTTATGATAATCTGTATGTTGATGGTAGTGGTGTCAACTATTAATGATGATAACAATAGAGTATAATTCTTATCTGTTGCTGTGCAGCTATCTGCAGAACATGAAATTTGTGGAATTGTTATCTACTTTCTACATTGCCACAGCAATGTGGTGGTATTATTTGTAATTGAAATCCAACATTGAAATAAAAGTGTCGGTTTCATTTACTATATTACATTATCATTTGCATCTCCTTACATTATCTTACACTAAGTTGTTCTTGCTACGCTATCTTGCATCATCATCAAATATAGATTATCATAAAATGGAAGTTGAACTTAATACATACAGTACCGTGCAAAAGTCTTTGGCCACTTTAAACTATTGTAAATTTCTACTAATTGCCAACTTATAAATGGATGTTCCACATTGCATTTTTTACAGATGAAACATTGGCCCTGTTGGAGTTATTTCCATACATAATCATTATATTTTGTAGCAGGGGTTCTGAATGAGAGGAGAAGATGCAAGTCGACCACTAAAAATGGTCATGCAAAAGTTTTTGACCACCTCACATAAACCAATCAAAATACAGTGTTTTAAAACAGAAAAATGTCTATAATGAAAATTTATTACATAATGTTCATTTCAAGAAGTTACTGTACGTTCTTAATATTTCATGTGGCTTCCCTTAGCTTGAATAATTGCTTCAATGTACCTGGGAAGACATGTGTACAAATCCTTCATCATTTTTACCATCTTCACAGGTATGAGCTGCCATTCTCTGTGGCTGAACTCGCACAACTCTTCAAGATTGTGTAGATTCTTCTGAAGAACTCTTCTCTTTAGTTCTGTCCACATTTGCTCATTGGTATTTAAGTCAGGGTTCTGAGCTAGCTAATCTTTCAATATGGTAACACCTTCATCAGCCAGACTCTGTTGTATTGCACATGATCTGTGGCATGGGGCTCCACCATGCTGAAAAATCACACCTTCATTCAAGTCTAGTATCAAATTGTCCTTCAGTAACTGGATGTATTTGGCACTATTTACTGTCAATTTTAACCAACTTTCCTGAACGATTACCCAAAGCATCAGACTCTTACCCCCAAACTTCACTATTTTTGTCATGTAATATGGGTCCTTTCACTTTCCTGGAGGCCTTCTGACAAATTTATGAGAAAGTGAAACTTTTGCACAGTATTGTATTCATGCATTGCATTATACTTAGTGCACTGTCTTACACTATTTGTGCATACTACATTGTTTTACACTAAATGTAGCTGTCAACAATGTTGAACTATCTGTACTTAGTAAACTTTCATACATTGTCTTGTATTTAGTACAGTCTTATATATCTTGTACTTTGTACATTGTCTTATATGATCTGCACTTAGTACACTATCCTACACTACTGTCTTGTGCTTAGTACACTATCTTACACTTAGTTCTCCAAGAGCTGTCTTTTGATCTATTTTCATTGTCAGTTGTAACTATTTCAATTACACTACTTTAGAAAAGCATGAATATCACACAATCCTCCTTTATCTTGTCATTTATATATCTAAATTTCATGCCTCTGCAAGAATTTTTTGCTTTATTACTAATTTTCTATTCTCTTCAATTTTTTTCTGTTTAGAAATGGCCTGACATTGTTATCACCACAAAAAATATTGGATATTTTATCACAGTTCCTTCAAGAAATAGACCCTCTTCACATTCTCCTCTGCTCGGTAAACCAATAAATGTAAGAACCTTTTTTTATTATTCCTTCAGTATTTCATATTTAACCCTTTTGTTACCAAATTTCTGTTGAAATGCTCTATGTTTCTATCAATTTATTTTAAATATAAGATCTTCGAATTGAAATCACAAAAATGTGTAAGCTTAGTATTACGATAATACTAGTAGTAATTGGTGCATTTGGGAATGATAAAGAAGGGAGCTGAGAAGTATATTAAGCAACTCCTTGGTAACTCCAATCTCTATGAACTTCAAAAGATAACCTTGATGGGTACATCCCATATACTATGGAAAGTACTCTTCATCTAAAATAAAATAAATGTTGTGATAATTTTAGCATGCACAGCAAAACAAAAGTGCCCTTGCTACTGTTGGCCTTTGGAGAAGCCCGGTACTAAGGCACTGAGATAAAGTTATAATGAAAGGAAACCATAAATCATCTTCATTTAACATCCTTTTTCCATGCTGACATGGGTTGGACAGTTTGACTGATGTCTGGAAAGCCAGCAGCTGCACCAGTCTCCAATCTGATCTGGCAATGTTTCTACAGCTGGATGCCCTTCCTAACACCAACCACTCCAAGAGTGTAGTGGGTGCATTTTACATGCCACTGGCACGGGAGCCAGTCAGGGGCCACTGGCACGGGAGCCAGTCAGGGGCCACTGGCACGGGAGCCAGTCAGGGGCCACTGGCATCGACCATGTTTGGATGGTGCTTTTTATGTGCCACCGGTACAGGAGCCAGTCAGGTGGACTTGGCATCAACACGTTTGGATAGTGCTTTTTACGTGCCACCAGCACAAGAGCCAGTCAGGTGGACCTGGCATCGACCATGTTCAGATGGTGCATTTTACATGCCACCAGTATGGGAGCCAGCCAGGAGGCACTGGTATCAACTACATTTGGATGTTGCATTTTAATAATGATAATAACTTTGGTACAAGATCAGCAGCTTTTATGCAACTGCTACTTATTTTATCAACCTTAAAAGGACAAATGGCAAATCTGACCTCAATGACATTTGAACTCAGAATGTAAAGAGCTGGAAGAAATGCTGATAAACATCTTGTTTCACACACTAATGATTCTGCCAGCTTGCTACCTTAATAATAATAATTCTTTCTGTTATAGACACAATGCCCAAAATTTGAGAGGAAAGAGGCTAGTTGATTATATTGATCCTAGTGCTCAACTGGTACTTATTTTATCAACCCTGGAATGATAAATGGCAAAGCCAACCATGATAGTACTTGAACTCAAAACATAAAGGTTCTTAATAATAATGAGCCTTGCTACTATAGACACAAGGCCTGAAATTTAGTGGAGGGGGTTCATTGATTACATTGACCCTAGTGCTTAACTCTGGAAAGATGAAAGGCAAAGTCGACCTCAGCAGAATTTTAATAATATAATAATAATAATAATAACAATAACAATAATAATAATAATAATTAATAATAATAATGACAATATAACATTGTCCTATTGTTGTTTCTTCAGAATGTTTTATATCAGACTGAAGGTCTGTACTCACTTGAAGCTACCATTCAAAGACATATTGACATATATAATTCGGATCATCCTAAGAGACCCCTTCAAATAATCCCTTCTGAACATGTAATTTCCCAAATTACAAAAGTTCATCGAGTCCTTACATGTTCTGACAGGTAAATATTTTATTTAATTCTACCCTTTTTCAATAGTCATAAAAATAACATATATACAAAATATTTGGAACATTAAAGGGAGCAAGTTGTCTCTGAAAATTGAACTTAGAACTTTGTGGCAACTAATTATGGTTTAAGAGTCAGCTAAGTTTAATGAGATTCAATAATAGATTTACTGTGGCCTTTCTCAATATTATTTTTTTTAAATATATAGGCACAGGTGTGGTTGTGTGGTAAGAAGTTTGCATCACAATCACTTGGTTTCATGTTCAGTCCCACTGTGTGGACCTTGGACAAATGTCTTCAGCAATAGCCTCAGGCCAAACAAAGCCTTGTGAGTGGATATGGTAGACTGAAACTGAAAGTAACCCATCGTGTGTGTGTGTGTCTGTCTGTCTGTCTGTGTGTCTTTGTGTCCGTGTTTGTCCCCCACCACTGCTTGACAATCAGTGTTGATGTGTTTACATCCCTGAAACTTTGCAGTTCGACAAAAGAGACTAATAGAATAAGTACCAGACTTTATAAAAATATAAGTACTGAGGTTGATTCATTCGAGTAAAAATACTTCAAGGCAGTGTCCCAGCACAACTGCCGTCCAATGACTGAAACAAGATGAAAGATAAAAGATATATATATTACAATTTGTAAACAATAGCATTGTTGGTTACAGGTTTCCAATGGACAAATCACGGATCCACTATTATGGCAAGATTGACATTGTCATGTCTATAACTCAATGTAGAGGGTATCATTCTTGCAAAGGACTTCATTTGAGGAGTAGTTTTTTTACTTTGCTTTTTATTTCATTAATATTTACATCCTTTATCAATATACGTCGTTGAAAGATATACACACACAAGTGTGTGTGTGTATGTGTACAAATTCATGTAGATACAATGGACTCCCATTTAGTTTCCTAAATCCTCTCACAAGATATTGATCAACCCAAAGCTATAGTGAAAGTTACCAGTGATAACCAGTAAGATTGAACTTTGAACCATATGGTTGTGAAGCAACACAACACTACACACCACTACCTGCATCCATGTAAAAAGGAAGTACATAGTAATTCAATTTTGTGTACTCGGTGTAAAAAATAAGTACACAAAAAAAAAATGACCGCAAAGCAGAACTTGATATGTGATCAACGTATATGAGTAGTTCACGATAAGAGTACCAATAAAATAAAGTTATAAACTGCTTGGTAGGTACAGCCAACATGGTTACCCAACTACCTAGTTGATTAAGCAATCTAATTGGTGCTTCAGATGGTTGTAGTGATAGTATAGTAGCTAAATTATAGAAAGGGTGGAAGAAGCTTTGAGAACTGTTGTCTCTGTTGGTAGCAAAGTGTTCCTCTCTTCATGTAGAAAGCAAGTTGTATGAGCCAGCAAGAAAATCTCTGTGCAACCACTCAACCTGCCAGACATATCAAGCAATTTTTGCTCATATCACATTTTACTATCTTAAAAAAGTACAACTTAGATCATGTAGTCCTAGATACACAATAACTCAACAAAGCACAGAATAATCATAACTGGAGCACCTTTGATCATAGGTCTGGCAATTCTCAGCTGATGTGGAACTAACTAAACAACAAGCAAACTGTATTATTTGTAAGAAGTTTAATGCTACATGTTAGTGAGATATGGATTATTATGCATAGAAGATCTGTGAAGGTTAGAGAGAAATAAGATGAATATAATTTAATGGCTCTGTAGTGTTAACCTACTTGAAAAGCAGTGCACAATTAAACTGAGAGAGTAATTGGGTATCAAAGCTCTTAGTTGAGAGATGACTACCATGGATGGTTATGTGGTGTGTATCAGATGATGGGTGCTGAGTAATAAAGTATTGTTTCCAGTGGAAGATACTTGAACTGAATAAAAGATAAGAGAGATAGGGAAGAGTGAATAATTACTGTTGTCAGTAACATGATGTTGATCAGAGATTTCAGTGTGGTTTTGATCATTGACCATTAGGGTTGAGAATCCAAAGCGACACCAGATTCAACAGCTGACCTCCTGTTTAAGAGATTTTTGAAGCTCTACAAAAGCACATCATCAAAGAAAATAGATGTGCGCATGAAAAATTACAACTAAACATGAAGATAAAGTTTTGAATGAATCTCTGAAGTATGATAATTCACACAAAATGGTATTTATTCTGAAGTATCATTTTGTGCATGAACAATTTGTTTGTTTGCTTAGATTGTGATTACAATAAGTTTCTCATTTAAACAATATTGTGTCAGACTGCTTCTATTATTTTATGCAAAATTTCTATCACAGGGTTTTTCTATAAAATTGTCTAATACTCAAAACCCTGTGTGCATGCACACACCCACCCACACAGCAAGTATTTATTAATCCTAAGTTCTACTATTTATTGTATTATATCACCTGTACAGAAGTCACCTCCTCTCAGTCAGTAGTGTAGTCAGTGACATAGTTGACATTTATATGTTAACATGTGAAATGACCAACACTACAACTATACAGATGGACTGGTTTACTGGCAATGATCTGTTTGAAGTTCTGAAAACTGCAGTCAAACAAGCTGGCAGTTTGAACACTCCTGTTGCCTTCATACTTAAAGTAAGTTTATTATTGCAAAATTAGGAAAATGATACATTATTATTGTTGCTGTTATTATCTCAACCATTGTTATTACAGCTGTCTCTTTATTTTTGTTGTTATTGTTTCTACTATGTTGATGCTCAGTAGTTTATAATTTATATCATATCATATCACTTCACTGACAGCTTGAAGAATTCTGATGCTAAATTAATATAAACGTTTCAAATTTACCGGCAAAATTAGTTTAAGACTGTATCATTATAATTTTGTAGCAAAAATGAGCAACAAGAACAAGATACATATTTGTACTTTGTGCCAAAACCTTTATTCTTCATAACAGCTGAACAATGCCCCGGCATTGAATTCGCTAAGTGAGTACAAAATTCTATGGGAATCTTTTGCCATATTTCATTAATATAATCAAATAATTGTTTTAGATTAGATAGTTTTTTAGCATGAACTTTTTTGGAAGCATAATTCCACAAGTTCTCAATTGGATTCAGGTCCAAGCTCTGGGGAGGTCATTCGATTATGTCAATATTATGATAATCAAAAAATTCCATAACCTTTTTGGCTTTGTGCACAGGACTATTGTCCTTCTGATAAACAGCCCCAGAGGCATTTGGTAAGACAAATATGGCACAACATTATCCTTTAGTAGATTCATATAACCTACACTATTTAGCTTTCCATCAACTTTAACTAGAGGGCCAACACCAAAGCTACTAAATGCCGCCCACACCATCACACCCCACCCCCACTTGCACTGTTCTGTTTTTTTCACGCATTTCGAATGGAATTCCTCAGTTGGGCAACATCTGACGTATGTTTTACCATCTGATCTAAATATACAGAAACGTGACTTGTCACTCTAAAGGACCCTGCACCAATCTTCGGCAGTCCATTGAGCATGGCTTTTTGCGAAATTAAGGTGTTTGAGTCGATTTCTTTCGGATATTATTGGCTTTTTTCTTAGCGATTCGTCCATGTAGTCCAAATTCTCTCAAATGGTTGCAGACGGTTTGTGGTGTAAAAATAACACCATTCTTGTTGGACAATTGTTTACAAATGTCAATGGCTGTCAGCATTCGGTTGCCTTCCAAAAGTCGGTAGATTCGACAGCCCAACTGCGCCATTGTTTTTCTTGGGGCGCCAGTCCTTTGCCGATTGTTATATTGACCAGTCTCTGAGTATAACTTTCACACTTGCACGCAAGCCATTTTACTGCACTTTAGTTGCTTGCTGATGTTCGAAAATTTTTGCTCTTATGACTGGACTGAGGCTACGTTGTTTTCCCATTATTAATCAATTGTATAATAACGTTAAATTATAACACTAGTTAGGCTAGTTGTGTGACCACCCATTTTGGCAAAAAAATTTGCATACATATTACATAGTCTTTAACTAATTTTGCCAGTAAATTTGAAACATCTGTATTAATTTAGCATTAGAATTCTTCAAGTTGTATAAAAATAGGTATTGTCTACATCATTTGAAAGAGAAATAAATTCTGCATAAGGTGTAAAAGATAAAAATAATTTGTATGGTGTTAGTAACAAAATATTTTGAAAAAAATAGAACTTTCATCATCGGTCTTAAATTTATTTTCACCAGTGTATATACACCATAAACATGCACACAAAATTCAGACTGTCCTTCCTCCAAGAATGTGAATTCAACTTTGAAAGATTAATTTTTAATTTCTTGAAATCATCTCCTCTGACAATTTATCAGACTAAAAAGCAAATTTCAGTTAATTAAAAAAAGATGCTTGCATTGGCCCTTTTCATTTATTTCTCTAAGCTTTTTTTTTAATATGCTTCATATTCAATATTCAGATTGCCTTTCCAGTCTTTGCCATATTCATGACAAAATTTACTTTATCTTTTTTCTCAAATCTTTACTAAATACTTTTCAGACTTTAGGAAGGTGTATTTATTAGTTATATCAACTATTCTTTTACTGGTTCCAACCATTTCACTGTGATTATACTTCGTAAATAAAAGCTGTTTTGTTTCCATTTTATAATTTGATCTATTTTTTCTGCCACACAGGAAAGCAATTTATTAGATCCTCTTCATCTGGATTGTATTAACAATTTCCTTGTTATTGAAGATTACACAACACTTTACTCTACTGAAGAACTTTCCACACTGCTCCAGGTTTGGTTTTTCTTATGGAAATTGATGGCAAATATTTGTTAATAAATCACTAAGTCCTGAATTTGCTCAGCATAAACATTTGTATTGAACTAGGAAGATATGTATCTTGTCAACAGATACCCCTGTAGCTCATCAACATATATCTCTATGTCTAATAAGAACAAACTAATGTTTCATTATCTCATACAAATATAAAAATTACACTCACAGAAAATAGGCAGTTTTCCTCATCTCTGACCAAGATCTATGATCTTAATCAAAAGCATTCCAGCTATGATCATCCTGTCTTTCATACATCTATAACTACTTTGTCCATAAGTGCCATTTTTTGATACATCAGGGTGTGATTTGAGGGAGACTTAGCGGCTGTTTCTAGCAGATACAATATAATATCTGTTGTAAAGTTATTAACTCATGACCATGTGGGCATGTGTTATCCATGTGATCTCACAAAAGTTGCAGATAGAGAACAAGTATAAGAAATTTCTTTAAAGAAAATTCAGTTTTTTTACATTTTTGGTTCCAACCTTGCTAAGATCAGCTTTGTCTTTCAACTTTTCAGGGTTCATAAAATAAAGTACCAATCAAGTTCCAGAGTTGATTTAATTGTTTGTTCCCTCCCACAAAATTTGTAGCATGTGCCTGTATCAGAAATTATTTCACAAACCTACACATACAATCTATATAAATTTTACAATCAAATTAAACTTAATTAATAGTTAACCCATAACAGAACATCAAATACAGTTATGTTTAGATAAGTCATTGGTGAAGATGTAAAATGTATTTATGAAATACAATAAAAAGAATGCAAGCATTTTGTAAAGCCTCAACCTACATGTTTTTGTCAATGACACTTCCTTGTAAATTGTTTTTATAGTTCAAAATATCAACTTTATTTAACAATGTATCCTTTTATTTATCAAATGCATTTATTTTTTTAAGAACTTCACTCTTCTCTATTTGTTCATTTCTATTTCAATCATTGTTGAATTTCATCTATTTTAGTCACTGCAGTTGAAAAAAGACCATCTGGAGCGAGCAATCAAGCCAGTGACTTATTTCTGCAACAATGTAAAGAGAAACCTTCACATTCTTATCCATTTAACCCCCTCAAACCCTTTATTATCCAATATATACAGGTAAACTATTTGCATCTAATTAAGAGGATTACTAACATTAAGAGCTTTTGTAATAATCTGTAATGAAACCAAAACATTAGTGATTGTTGTTGTAGTCCTTGTTGCTAGATGAAAAACAACACCCATGATCTTTGCAAAATGTCCAAGACTAGCAAGAAGTAAAAGAGAAGAAGGAACTATGATTCATGCGTAGCTGCTAATCACGGTTTCAATCTCTAAAATAAACCCAACTTGAAGTCAGTGGATGCTGATGGACCAGCCAGCATATAGAGCAGCCTCCCAAATGCTGCTCTATATGCTGTGTTCCAGTTGTATATGGCAGCAGCCCTTTGCTGGACAACCACTTCCACCTTAACCCTCAAACAGTGACACTACACAAAGGTTTTAGTACAGAAGTAGTGCATCAAAATATAAAGTCAAGCTCAGAACTAGAAAACCTGATATGAATACTTACACTAAAGTGGACTCTACTAAAGGAACCCAAGATACTATAATTTATTTCTATATAAAGATTCCTTTCACTCCTACCTCTCTACATAACAATTTTTATATGCTCTACATCATCATGATCATTATGTTGTTGTCCCTACGTGTCCGCATAACAATTCAGTTAAGTCCAAATGTCTACAATGACTATTTTATTAATCTCTCCAATGTCTGCATTACATATCTGTTAAGTCCATTACAATTTTAGGTTGAGCCAAATCAGATATCATTATGTGGCTGTTTGACCTGCTAGAATTAATCAAATCTCCTCAAAATACATCTTACTGTCTTAAAAATAAATTACCTATTCATTAAAATAGTCTGGGATATATTATGCTTGACAAAAGGTAAGGTGATCATGAATGGAATGTCTTTGATCATCTTTCTGCTTAATCATTGTTGACTTCAGATTTAACAACAACAAATCTATTAAGTTTTTGACATCTACATTACAATTCTAAATCCTATATGTCTGAAAATAATTATGTTGTTAAATTCTACATGTTTACATTATATTTCATGTTTATTCCACATTTCTGAAGTTATTTACATACAAATTGTACAACTTCACTGTGGACAGTTAAAGTGGGATCAACTGGTTACCATTGTTTCTGGTTTATTATGCCTTCATCAACAATCAAATACCTTATATAGCCACTGCAAAATTCTGTTTTAAAGCTACTGCTATTATGTTTATAACTAAATCAAGTAGACTGATTTGAATATTAGTTCTGTTATGTAAATATTGGTTTCAAATTTTGGGACAAGACCAGTAATGTTTTTGGTTTTTTTTTAGGGGGGGGGGGTTAGGGTTAAATCAATTACATTAACCCCAGTGTTCAACTGGTACTTATTTTATCGAACCCAAATGGGATGAAAGGTAAAGTTTGCCTCAACAGAATTTGAACGCAGAACACAAAGACGGATGAAATGCTGCTAAGCATTTTGCCTAGTATGCTAATGATTCAGCCAGCTCACTACCTTAATATTAATATTAAAAAAAAAATCGTTATGATAATCCAGTATGACATGTCTGTATCACTATAAGTCTTATATGTTTTCATTCCTGCTAAGTGTTATATGTCTATATTACTGTTAAATCTTACATATTTATACTACTTTCAGTCCTACACATCTACATTACTGCTGTCAAGGTTTACAAGTCTGCACTATTGAGTTTTGTTACCACATGTTTGTATTACCTCTAGATCCTACATGTCTATATTATTTTTAAATATTACATGTTCACGTGCAAATCATAAATTTGGTATTTTTTTTATTTTCTCTGTATGTTTTAATTATGTCTTCACTTTTATTTGTTCTGTTGTTCTTGCTCAGAGAATACCCAGGAATCTTGAAAAGTTGCCAGATAAATTGGTTGCTTGAATGGTCAGAAGAGACCCTTGTTTCTATGACAACTCGTTACTTAAATGAATCTGGAATGTTCCATGAGAACAATTTAAGGTAACACAATATTGATAAAGTAATATCATTTAACCTTTTTGTGTCTCTGAATGTCGCCTCTCTTGCTCACAAAAGGGAGATGTACCTAGTCATAGCCAACTGTGAGTGTCAAGACATTTTTGTCCATACCAACCACTAATCTGTTTGTATCACTTATTGCTGCTACTGTTGTCGTTGTTAACCCCAGAGCAATCCTGATCCAACTGACATATGATCAAAAGTGTTTTCACTTTGATCATCCTTACTTCAGACATATATAGGTCTACATTACTTCATGTATCCTTCTTTTATTAAGATATTAGGATGTTGTTTGAAGTAGATTTGGTTACTATTTCTAACAAGCCAAGTGATCACTTAGATGGTCCTTTATTTACTCATATATAACGCTGTGTAACTTTTTTTTTTTTGTCTTTAGTCAGTAAGTGTTATTTCCTATTTGCTTCTATCTAGAAATCAGAGGAAATGACTACTATTCCCGTCAAACTTTGCTTTTGTTACTTGGACAATGTTTTGAAACTGACCTATTTTCCATTTCATTTCAGACAGATTCAGCACTGAGTTGCTAAAGCAGAAAAATTATCATAGCTCATTGCCACAAATTTGCTTGTTAGTTGCCTAACCTTAACCGCTTAAGCATGTCCCTTAGTGGCTGACAGTATGTGCATCTCTGACCAAGGGCTGGAGTAGTGGGAGTGCATCATAACCTTGTGTTGTGAGAATTCTTTAAAGTTTAAATAAATGTAACAAAGCAAAGTTTGAATGAAATATTAGCCATTTTTCTTACTTTCTAGGGATAAACAAATAAGAAATAACAGTTGCTACCCAAGGACAAAACTCATGTTATGCAGTTTAATTTATTTACTCATATATAATATATATATAATGTTTGTATATATGTTGTGTGCTTATGTGTATGTTTGTGTATGTGCCAACACTGAGGAAAAATTTGGTTAAGAGCAGGTTTGGAAGTTTTGATTTTAGCTACAAAAACTACCAACATGAAGTAACTTAAGAAGCAAATATCAGCTCACTACTTGATTTCTGGCCAATTAAACTTCACAAATGCTGACTATGTCCTCAGACATGACCAGATAAATTATTATACCTGTTGGGAAATGGCAGACACTTCCACATTAAAAACAAGATATGAATGGCATGTAACAGTTAGTGGTATTATGAAAGTCAAATAAAAACATTGACATTACACAATAATAATGATGATTTCGTTTCAGGAACCGAATTATTAAATGCCTGACAAATATTCATAAATTCATGTTTAAAGAATATAACAAAGCACCTTGGACTGGAAACCTTGCCTCACATACTGAAATTGTACAAGTAGAATCTTCAGATTGCAAGACAGATCCAGTAAAAGTATTTAATGAAACTGTCGGTAATTTACCATATACTCAAAGGCTACTTCTAGATCATATTGGGTAATTTTTCTTATAATTTATAGTTCTATTTTACGATTACTTGTTTGCATAACTTTGGTATATCAGTGGAGGCACCGTTATGATTGTATAATTTGTCTTCATCTTACCATCATGTTCTTTAATGTTTCCTGGAGATTATTGAAGTCTAATTCTGTGTATTCATGTTGTCCCACCATTATCTCTTCTTTTGGAGATACCGAATGGTTTCACTGCTAATCTCTTTTCATTCTGTACATTATAGATTATAGACATTTTGATTTCACAGAAATCCTACTCTACTCTATTTCATATTGTTAACTATTTCTTCTTTTGTTTACTTTGCTATATTCTACCATGAATTGTGTCTTGTAAGATGGCCTTTGTAAAAAAGATTGGATGATCTGGCGATAAGAGTAGCTCAGTTATTTCAGTTTTTGCTTCATTGATGAGTGAATATATAACTCCAGGGGACCAATTACTTGTAAGATCTTTCAACAAAATTCATTTCAGGGTCTATGATATATAGGCTGATAGCACCTTATTTCTACAGCTTTGGTTTCTCTTCACCGTTCTGCTGTGATGACCCATTTTTCACCACTATTAAAATATTTAACTGTTTCACAGTCATAGCTAACAGTATCATTAGTTACTGAGGATTCACCAATGCATATGCCATCATGAATACAATACTATGTTCCTAACAGGATTATTTATGTCTCAACAACCCTGTCTTTCTGTAAATGGGTATCACAGTCTAATGCTGTAAGCACTACAATTTACTGTGCAATTCCATTAGATTTCAATAAATTCATATTTTAACAAATGTTTCTGGAATAGGATGCTAGCCTATTATAGATTGACAGATCTGGTACCTATTTTCCAATGAAATGATCAGTGACAAAACTTGAACTTGCCTTTTGTGTCAGGGATCTCAGCATAATGTCAGCAACTGGATACCAACAATTTTGTTACCAGATTTTTTGTTGGAACACTCTGCCTTGAAAATAATAATGAAGAATTTAGTAAAATAACTTTGCCATTAATAAGCTGGTGTTTGAAACATGAAATTTTGATGAAGGGTTTTAATTTATATCAGTTTAAAACAGAAAGTTTGTATCATAGAACCTGGGACAATCTCAGGTAGATTGGTATCAAAAGAGTTAAGTTACCAACTAATTGCTAAAATATGTTAGAATTACCAACAAAACACTAAAACATGTTACACTCATTAACTAAACACAAATAATTGTTACACTTACAGTGCAAACACTATACTAATATATTACACTTAACACTTTGATACTAATACATAGTGTGCCTACTCAACTAGATATTAATAAATATATTACATTTGCTAAGGTTTATGAATCAGCTCCTCACATGTGAAATCTATGCTACCTCATCACAGCAAATTTTTTACATAACTGAAATTATATTTTGTTTGTAAAATAGTATTAGACACAGGTGTGGCTGTGTAGGTATAAGTTTGCTTCTCAACCATAAGGTTTCAGGATCAGTCCCACTGCACAGCACCTTGAGCAAGTGTCTTCTATGTCCTTGGCTGACCAAAGCCTTGTGAGTGGATTTGGTGGACAGAAACTGAAAGAAGCCTGTTGTATATGTGTTTGCATGCATGTGTGTATGAGTGTTGGTGTCTCCTTGTCTTAACACTGCATGATAATTGTAAATGAGCATCACCATTCTTCATTTCCAACCTTCTGTAAAAACATACCTGGTCATGGTGAAATATTTACCTTATTTGGAAATAGGTGAGGGTTTGGTAACAGGAAGGGCATCTAGTTGTAGAATATCTGCCTCTACAAACTTCATCCAACCCAGGCAAGCATGGAAAGGTGGATGCTACAACAATGATGATGATAATGATGATATTACTGTTATTCTGTTGTATCTTGAGCAATACACTTAACTCTTTCTCTTGTTTGACTGAATGAAGAAAAATAGGCTCTACTTCTTAAAACAGCTTTAAAAAAAGTTGGGTTTTTTTAATGATGTTTAGTTCAAGTCATCCCTAATCAAACAGGAATATGGAATTCAAAAGCATTCTAGCTGTGACTTTCCATCATTTTTTTCCCCGCTCTAGATGTTATTGTGTCCTAGAATAGCTTTCGAAAGAAATTTAGCCAAAGGTTTTAACAAGTTGAGCAACACTTTGATGCTTTTTCTTTGACTTTTAAAACTTTTTAAAAAATCTAATGTACTTCATACTGACAACTATTTTGTTTTGATATGATGCTCTAGATATATACTAGTATATTTCATATAACATGGTTAATAAGGGTTAATGACAACTCCAAAATATTATCAGCGACTCTTGTCTGTCTATGCAGAATGAATACTTTTACTTTTGAAACAAAGTTAGAATAATAATCATGATTCCAGAATTTAGGGTCACTGCTATCACCTCAGATTTTAGAGTCACTACCATCATTCCAGAGTTTAGAGCCCTTTTGTCACTCCACAGTTTATTACCAGGTCATTGTTACTTTGAATTAGTCGAGAACATTCTAAACACTATATATATGTTCATAATATAAATTGTTTAAAGAAAGCCAGATTGTCTTATAATTTCAAAATGTCTAATTTGTTCTTTTCTATTTTCTTTGAACTATAGCATAAGACTGAGAGAACAAAAACAAGCTATTAAAATACATTCATATTTATTTTATGTGTAAAATAAAGAAATGTAAACATTTTAATGAAATAATTTCATTAATTTTGTTTTATATTTTCGTTTTCATTCAATCTTCAGTTTATATTTTTACCCATAAAATTCCTTATAATTCACATATTAATATTAATATGAATTTATAGCAAACTTAACATTCCTTATGATTAAAATATTTTATGTTATATTATTTCCACTTGATTAAGCTTTGTTAAAATTACTTCAAATGAAACTAACTATATAAAAAATTGCTTTTGCTTAGGCTACAACAAGAAGTATCTTCTTCCTCAACTAATCAAGCAAATTTCATATCTACAAAGACTTATGAACAGCTACTTCACTGTTTTCAATACCTCATTAATTTGAAAAATAATGAACAGAAAGAAAAAATGGCAAAAATCAAGTAAGTTAAAATGTAAATAAATGTTGCTGTTGTGGTTGTGCCACTGCTTGTTGTTGTTTTTAGTCTGTAGTCAACCCTGATTGAGCAGACCTTGATCTAAAACATTCTAGATATCATCATTTCATGTTTGCATTTTATCAGAGGATATGTAGTCAAATGCGTCTTTTTTGTAATGACAGGGTGTGAATTGAGCCAGATTTCAATTATATTTAAACTACATTAAGTAACCACATAGAAGCTCAATCTTATTTAAATGAGGTGCCAAAGATTCTAGTAAGAATCAAAACTTTTTTACCTCTAGTTACTAATCAAATACTCCCCATGATATGTTTTTATTCAGAGATTAGACATCTTTACATACACACATATATCCTGCACACTTTCTCTTACATTACTCTCTCTCTCTCTCTCTCTCTCTCTCTCTCTCTCTCTCTCTCTCTCTCTCTCTCTCTCTCTCTCTCTCTCTCTCTCTCATGTTCCCACTTCTGTCATGTTCCCACTTCTGTCATTTTATCTCCCCTTTTATCAACTTGGTCTTTCCCCATCATGCCATTCATGCTGTTTTTATCTCCTTACCAATAGTCATTGTTTAGTTTTCTCTCTCTCTCTCTCTCTCTCTCTCTCTCTCTCTCTCTCTACACACACACACATCTCACCCTCTATTTACTCTCTCCTCTGTCACCCTTTCATTCTCTTTCATCATTCCCTAATTCTTTCTATTTGCTGAGGATGAGACAATCCTCTTGTGATAAAGAATGAATAGAGACAACATAAGGTAGGAAAGACTTTTTAGTTTTGCCAAGGACAAGGCTACCTCTTTAGTTTAAGTGCTTCAGTAAAATTCACCTAGTACACCCACTGAAGTGGCTGGCAAACAGAGACAGCATAAAGAGGACACTTTAGTTTTGCCAAGGATATGTGAACTTGAGTGTTGTTGCCATAATGAAGTACACTTCATAAAATAGTTGATGATAGAAAAGGCATCCAGCCAGAGGATACTTGCCAAAAATAGAACATATGAGCAAGGTGTGATCCCCATCCCATTTAGGAAGACATCAACTCCAAATAAGAACTAACAAGGTCTGTGACAACCTTTCTAACCCATCCCAACATACATGTGTGCACAAGTACATTGTGTGTGTGTGAGAGAGAGAAAGGATTGATTAAATATTACATAGTATTTTCCATAATTACTTTCTTTGAATATATTCTTAAAATCCAAATCCATCAAATTAGCTGCTTATTGTATGGTGTCTAATGTACAAGTCATATAATCTTTCTACTTACTCTTTCATTATGAACTAGTAAGACAATTACGAAATTGAAAGACACCAGAGAAAGATTGCAAAATGTGACAAAAGTTGTGAAGTTCAAAACGGCAGAATACAACACTGCTAAGATTAAATCCGAGGAATATCTTGAAGAAATCATACACAAAGCAACCCAAGTTGAAAGCTTGAAGACACAAATTGGACAGAACTTAGCAATCAAAGCTATTCTAGACAACCACCAGTTTACCAACTTTCTTGACCAAGCAGACACTAACGAACTCTTGACAAATGGTAATACAATCAGTCTCTTTTACATTAACTGTCAAACTGTGTATTTTTAGAGGAGATATATGAAGTTGTCTTGTTTGCTTGTGTATTAATGTTGTAAATGAAAGAAAACTAGAAACCTCAATCTCAGCTTGCCATCAGCTTTTAGTGTTGTTGTGATGCAGTTAATGAATAATCAATGATTAACATCATTTGTGTTCAATTCATAAATCACACTGAATTAAGTATAATTTTTCATTCTGTCCCCAGACACAATAAAACATTCTGGTTTATTTAACCAGGAATGTAATATATACATTTCTACAACAGTTGAATAAATAATAGCCTTTGAAAATTAATGGATAAAAACACATTTGGTCATTGCAACACGCTGATATATGATACCACAGTGATTCATAATTAGATAAAAATAACTTTTTGTGAGATTTAGTTACATAACTCAATGGAGAACTTTCAGCCATTATTAATACTGAAGATAGAATAACTGAGAAGATATCACATAGAAATGCTCTCTTTTTAATTAGATTTCTAACCTTTTTATATACCATTGGCAAAAGGTTTCGTAACATTTTATTAACCATTTGGCATTCCAACTGATGTGATCGGCTGAGACATAATCACATGAGGTTAATGCATTTTATGGTAGCTGTGATCTAAAGCTGGGAAATATGAACATGATGGTTCAGAACACAGTCTCTGGCACAAGCTATTATTTCATTTAACATTAAATAATCAAGCTGACAGAAGAGAATTAGCCTGAATATCTTACAGTATTTAATTTTGCCCTCCAATCCTATGTTCGAAACATGGCAGGATTGACTTGACTTTTTATTTCTCTCAAGTTAACAAAAAGAGAACACTAAGAAAATACTGGTTTTAATTTCATCAACTATACCTGACTCTTCAGAATGTTTTGCCTGATGCCTATGTAAGAAACCATTAATTAAATAAAGTTTTAATAGTTTAATTTCTCTACCCATCTCATTCCAATAATCAAAGAAATTTAATTGCATGTAAAATTCACTGATAACAATTCATTGACCAGCAATTTGCCATTTAGCAAAATCCTCCTTCAAAGAGATGAAAATATTGTGACTATGTCAAAAGAATAAAGATTTGTTCATCATCATCATCGTCATTTAATGTTCGCTTTCCATGCTGGCATGGGAAGGATGGTTTGACTGAGGACTGGCAAGCCAGAAGGCTGTATCAGGCTCCAATCTGATCTGGCAAAGTTTCTACAGCTGGATGCCCTTCCTAACACCATCTACTCCAAGAGTAGATGGTAGTGGGTGCTTTTTATGTGCCACCAACACGAGGGCCAGTCAGACAGTACTCTGGCAACAACCACGCTCAAATGGTGCTCAAATGGTACTTCTCAAGCACAGTATATCTCCAAAGATATCTTCTCAAGCACAGCATATCTCCAAAGGTCTCAGTCACTCGTCATCATCTCTGTGAGGCCCAACGTTTGAAGGTTGTGCTTCACCAACTCATCCCAGGTTTTCTTGGGTCTACTTCTTCCACAGGTTCCCTCTACTGCTAGGGTGTGACACTTTTTCAAACAGCTGTCCTCATCCATACACAACACATGACCATACCAGTGCAGTCGTCTCTCTTGCACACCACATCTGATGCTTCTTATATCCAACTTTTCTCTCAGGGCACTTATACTCTGTCATGCATGCACACTGACATTACACATCCAACGGAGCATACTAGCTTCATTTCTTGCAAACTTACGCATATCCTCAGTAGTCACAGCCCAAATACAAACCGAAGGGTCTATCAATCCATATTTTAAGGACTTAGTTCATGTCATCTCATTTTAGAAATCCTTCCAAAGTTTTGTCAATGTTTTCACTGTTTTAAAATAAATTTTGGGAGTAATAAGTATTTTTATTTTTATTTTTTTAACCCTTGATTATATTATGATATTAGTATTTATTAATTTGCCCCTGTTGAGTATATTGATCATTCATTTACTTGTATATGAATTTGCTAGTTGGTGAATTGTTGATTGGTAAATTGCCATTGGTGAATTGGCATCAGTGAATTACTGTCTGCAGAATTTTCCTTGACTTACAAAGGTCATAGGGACTATCTCTACTCCTCACACAGTCTGATTAATATTAATAAAAATAATAATAAAAAGTACATTATCTTACATTTCATTTATTTTCTGTCTCAATATGAATTAGAAACTTTTGGCTTGACTATTCGATAAAGCATGAAGTAAATGCAATAATGTTTTCATTATATAATGGTTTCATATAGAATATTATGAGGGAAAAGTAGGAGCCAGATTTATTAACTCTGTTAAATAAGAAACAATCTTGATTTGTTTTGTCTTTGATGATTTCTATAAACAGAAACAGTTACAACCATTAAATCCTATTCTAGTTTCTGCTCTTATCCCATATCTTCATCTTGGTGTAATATTATAAGATATAAAAAAAAACAGAGGGGTTAGATCACCATATGCAATATTACTAGCTTTCTTCCTTTGATGTTCCCATCAAGGTATAAAGCTCAGTTCACATTAACAGAAGTACAGAGCAGTAGTTTGAGGAGTTTTCTTACATGAAATAGCCTGGTGAAGCAATCCTGTTCTATTGTCAATATGCAATCTTTGGGAAGGAATGGATGTCTACAGAAATGGCAGTTGTCTGTCTAATCTATTGATAAACTCAGGTTAACCCTAATTGTTGCTGAGCTTCAGGTTAGACTTGCTCAAACATGCTTAAGTCTAATCCATTCAGATTTACTGGCAGTTTAAAAGAATGAGAAGTTTGAAATGAAAAAAAAATATTAATGAATAACTAATTTTTTCTCTACACTTGCAATATCTTAACTACAACTTGTTTCACCAAATCTACAACTTAAGTTCTCCCATGTATTATCTGTGATATATAAGAATATTAACACTGTGAATAACTTAATGAATGTGTAATTTTGAGTGTGCTTGTTCTACTATGAATCTACTCACAAATAAAAGACAGTTCACTTTATTCAAGCTGTTAATAACTTTAAGAAAAGCTTGAATGTTACACAAACTAGTTTCTTTCAATGTTCCTATATATTATTTAGTTGTGGTCATATCAAGTTTTACAAATAAGTGATTTTAGTATTTTATTTTCCTAAATAAATTTACTATCAAGATGACTATGATTCCTATGATGAAGAATTTCATAGATTAATGGCAGAAAACCTGGAGAAGAAAGAAAACCATATTGAAGAAGATCTGGCTAAAGCAAAAAAACAAATCCCCTACAAAGAGAAATGTGTTGAGCTATCTAAAGAAAAGGTTAGATCATTTTCTTTTTATATATTTATGTTGTTATTACACAACACAAATAATATGACTGTCTGTATATGTGGGGAAGTGCATTTGTCAAATACGTAAGTCAACTTATTCACACTTTCAACCTTATAACTTTTTTTTCCTTGTAACTCTTCAAGTCTGAATTACAAAATAAACTATTTTATGTTCAATACAGATTTTAATGCATCTGCAGATAAACACTTCTTGTGGATAAACATTTCCCAATATTTTAATTTTATTATTTTTTTTTTTTCGTTTCAGTCATTTGACTGTGGCTATGATGGAGCGATCAATCTTCCAATAAATTTTTCTATAAATTATATAATTTATAATTTCTATAAATTCTGTAAAACTATAGTTTTCTTGAGAATATTATAGATTATGTAATAAAATGTAGTGCAGACAAGAAACAATATGTAGTTGATTTCCTTGCTAGAAATAACAACCAATTCACCTTCAGACAACACCTTAGTGTTTAAAAAGCAAGGAAGTGAAAATTGGATAATGTAAACCTAATTAGACTTTTAATAGCACATGAATATTGTTTTACCATTGTCATTTGTATCATGATCATCATTGTGTACATTTAATGTCTTATTTCCATGCTGGCATGGGTTGAACAGCTTGACAGGAACTGGCAAGGTCAGGGTCCATACAAGGTTCCATAGTCTGTTTTGGCTCTGTTTCTACAGCTGGATGCCCTTCCTAATGTCAGACACTTTACAGAGAATACTGAGGTTTTTTACATGGCACCATTACCAGTGCTTCTTATGTGGCACCAGCACCAATGATTTTTATGTGGCACCATCACTCACGCCAATGCTTTTTATGTGATACCATCAATTCTGCAGTAATGATCTATATAGTATAAAAATATGCTCCATATTGACATTCAGAGCTAAACAGCAAAAACCAAATTATAGATTCAGTTTATCTCTTTGACATTTATTTCAATAGAAGATATTAATTGTAAGTATATAACAATTTAAATTTTTTCCCGTCAATTTGTAGATCTATTTTTGGAAAAGTAAAATAGACAGAAACTGTATAGAAAGCATCAGAGGGTTTGCTAATCCACCTAATTTGGTTGTTCATGTAATAAACATTGTTCTGATAATGACTGGCAAGCTAAATCCCCTGACTTACTTCAATATATCTATGGAAGACCAAGAAATTCAGTTAATATCATCAGAACATTATAAAAACAGTAAGTGTTCAAGTTGACTTTTCATTTTAAGAATTCTGTAAAGCTGTAATGTTAATTTTAGGTTTTTAAACATCATTTAGCATACAGTATTATGTAGTATCATCATTTTTTAAATCAAATATCTTAGTACCTGATTTTTGTACATTTAGGTATGTCACATGTATGTAAAGCAAAAGACTTTAATGTGATCATATAACAACACAATGATTTAGTAATAATGTGAAATTATAGAATTATTTGCAATATCTATGTATTTCTAACATTTTAAATGACTACCAAATATTCAAATAACAGTTTTCTAATTATTACATCCTGCACATGTTTTGTTGTAAACACACAAGCAAATCAATATTTTTTCTTAAAATCCAATAGAATTCCAGATTTCATGGAAAGCTGTTCAACATATTCTAAGTGAGTCAAAGAAGTTTATCGACCTGCTACACAATTTTTCATTTGAGCAAGGATTAAAACCATCAGTTATACAAGGTAAAAATAAATCCAATTAAACTTTTTTCATTGTTTCATTAGTCTTGGTTATTTAGATATAAGTTTACTCCTTATGATAAACTGTTTTGAGAATATTCCAGCAAGAAACACTTTAATATCATTTCCTGTTCAAACAGAAACTATATGTATGAATAATATATATGACTAATTAATACTAACATTGGCATGAGGCCACACATTTTAGGGATGCATATTTAAATAAATAGAATCCACTGCTAGGATTGGATTTAAGAATAAGAAGCAAAGTCAGCCATTGCAGAAACTGAACTCACAATGTGAAAAGATTTAATTAAATAACAAAAAGCATTCTGTCCAGTGCATTACTAATTCTTCTATTAATTGCTCTAATGCTATTTGATAATAATTCAAGTTTTTAAATATCTAATTTTGTTAAATTTAAATCCACTTTGAAAATGTAATTAGAGACCAGCTAGTAATTGCATTTAATTAAAATTCAGATACAAAATTGAGAATGAAAATAAGCGATTCATATAATTATTGAAAAATCTTCATTGATAATTACGGTAGCTTCTGAAAATAGCTTTTTCTATTCTGCTTCCTTTAGACAACAAATTGTCTCAAATTCCTTCTTTCATTTAAAAAGAAATTGCACAACATTAAATAGCTTCTTATTTAAAATGTTCAATTTTTATTCCATTTCTCACTCCTTTTTTTTTTTTATTTATTTGACTTCATTTTAGCAATATCATCATATCTCTCACCTCAAGAAATACAAATTAACTTACAATCAATCCAGACTGCTGTACAGTCAGGTATGGAGTGCAGTTTCTTCAAGTTTTAGTCTTCTTATCATATCTGTATATAAACGTCTTTAAATAAAAATTAATATGTGAAGGAGAAAAACTTAATCTTTATATTTAAATAAATTTCTAAATATGAGCTTGTATTGGATAACTTTACATTTCTACAATTCTTTAAATTGTCTTTTTCTTAATTCTTAGTTAATCCCATCAGACCATCTCATGATTTAAAATATAACTCTACGTTACAAGTGAGATATAAAAGTTAAAAGCCATTGAAATCTGTTAAGCATTCAGTTTTATCATTCAACATGTTATTATACAGCAACTTTAGCATAGTTCACTTCAAAAGATTAGGGATGTAATATAGATTCTACAAATGTTGGAGAACCATTCAAAGAAACAGCATTCAGTTTCAATGGGTTCAAGGCAATGATCAGTCCATGTGATAGTTGATAGAAGAATTTAGTGTGTAGAATTCAATATGTCATCTGAGAGTTAGAAAAAGTGAGAAGTAGTCTTGTCACTTTGGTTGCAAAGCAACAACATTTTATTTTTATTTTTTAATATCAATTGGTGAGCAAAAAATGTTGGGTTCTTGACACTTTGCAGCGATTGAATTTATCAAACTCTTATATGAACTCTTATTTCTACTGCACATTTATCATTCTCAACTGATAAAACAGATCTGCAGTTTTAATTTAACCCTTACTAAATAACTGAGTTCAGCAGTTTATAATTGAACTACTCTTATATGAGGTGTTTGATTGATTGCATTATTCCAGGAATGTCCTTAAGGAATTTGTTCACGTTTTGACATGTCTTAATACTTTTTTTCTCTGAAAGTTCATGAGAAGATTGTAACTCAACAATGCATGCTTTTAAGACATTCATCAGTTTTACCAAGTACTCTCTGTTTTTGAATTATATGTCTTTACTAAGATCACAAGACATTGCCATAAACTATTTACTTTTCAATAAGTAACTCACTACCATAATGACTCGGTCAACTGTGATTCAACTTAGTTCCTCTACTATTCCATAATATCTCAGTTTGAAAAATCAAAATTACTAAGGGTTAGCCCCAAATTAAAACAATCTACTCTATTACTTAGGTCTGACCCCAACACTAAAATCTGTTTTATTACTTACTAACCTTTAATACATTACTGCTCTATTTTAGACTATAAAATCACAGGGATGTAATCTCAAGTTCTTATTGATTTTTCACCGTTGTAACATAAACATTTTTTTCTCTTTCATCTCCATAGATACCTCTGTTCAGCATGTCTGTAAAGTTCTGCCAGGTAATGGTATCACTGTGGCAGAAGCTAAACATGCTAGTAAAGATGTTGCTATTCTATTGCAATATGTCCTATCTTTAGTTGTTTACTCAACATTCTGCAAGGAACTACAAGAACTGAATGAAACTATTAAAGAACTTGAAGAACAAATCTTCAGAAATAGCAAACAGAATTCAACACCTGACAATGTAAGCTGCTATTAATTTGTTTTTGCACTAGACATCAGAGAAAGTTTAATCAAACTGAAACTACTCCAATATATTACTGGTACATTATATATGCAAATTAATATTGCTTTCTTTGACTTGCTATTAGGCCGGTTTTTCTTGGGTGGCTGTATAAAGTAAATTAAACTCTTTTCACCCATTTTATCATTACTACAACAAGTTTTTCTCTTCTCAGTTTGGTAGTTTTATGCCCCTCCACCTAAGCTTAATCATGTCTCCTCTACTTATCACACCTTCTGTATCCCATCACCGAAGTTCTTTGTTAACCTCTTTCCCAATCCTTCCTTCCTGGAATATCCACACTCTGGAATTCCCATCTCACTAACACATTTTCTCCAGATGTTGACTTATAAACACTCAAACTCAATGTCATCTACATCAGTCTTACCAGTGTCAGAGAGTCTGTGAAGACACTTATATACAACCTCTTTCTCCTAAACCATAAAAAAAAATTAGTTCCTATATATTACTACTACTTACTCTATTGACTCTAAAGCTCATTCCATCATCAGCAGTTCAAGAAGAACACCACAACAGTTTCAAAGTATATTTGGAAACCAAGAGATAAAGGAAAGACCACCAATATTACATGGACAGTGATACAAAATTAGAGATTGACGAATGGTTAATAAGGGCTGTACAGGCCCTACACAGAGAGGCCATTAGTAAGGTTTAGGATTAGCAATGAGTATAGTGAAGAATTCCAGGTAAAAGTAGGGATCCACCAAGGTTCAGCCCTCAGTCCCCTTTTATTCATCATAGTCCTCCAGGCAGTAACAGAGGAATTCAAGACAGGTTGCCCCTGGGAACTCCTCCATGCTGATGACCTGGCCCTCAAAGCAGAATCACTACCAGAACTAGAAAAGAGATTTCGGGTGTGGAAGCAAGGTTTAGAATCAAAAGGCCTTAAAGTCAATGTAGCAAAAACCAAAGTTCTAGTAAGTAGGAAGGTGAACTCATCACACACACCTTCAGGTAGGTGGCCCTACATTAGATGTACCCAGTGTAAGCTATGGACGCATAAGAGATGCAGCCACATCAAAGGAAGATTAACCAAGAAGATAGCTTTCGTGTGCATCAGATGCACAGGGGCAATAAACACCACAGATGCTCAGAAAATAGATTCCATCACACTCCAGGGGGAGAAGCTAGAAGTAGTTGATAGCTTCCACTACCTAGGTGACCAAGTTAGTAGTGGGGGTGGATGCTCAGAGAGTGTTACCACTAGAATAAGAATAGCCTGGGCAAAGTTTAGAAAGCTTCTACTGCTACTGGTGACAAAGGGCCTCTCACTCAGAGTGAAAGGTAGATTGTATGTTGCATTCGTGCAAACTGCCATGCTTCATGACAGTGAAACTTGGGCCATGACTGTGGAGGACATGCGTAGGCTCAAAAGAAATAAAGCTAGCATGATCTGCTGGATGTGTAGTGTCAGTGTGCACACATGACAGAGTGTAAGAGCCCTGAGAGAAATGTTGGACATAAGAAGCATTAGCTGTGGCATGCAAGAGAAACGTTTGTGCTGGTATGGTCATGTACTACAGATGGATGAGGAGAGATGTGTGAAGAAGTGCCACTCCCAAACAGTTGAAGGAATCTAGAGTAGAGTTAGACCCAGGAAGACATGGGATGAGGTGATCAAGCATGACCTTCGAATGTTGGGCCTCACAGAGGCAATGACAAAATACCAAAACCTCTGGAGATATGCTGTGACTACAAAGACCCGGCAAATAAAGTGAGTTCACAGCTGTATCCTACACCAGTTCTGCATAACCAGCCCCAGCCCATTCAAAAGTACCTTGGATTGTAGGGTGACCTGCTGTGCATCAGGAGACCAATTGAGTCAAGTACATCAACATCAAAATAATAATCAAATGGAAATTGTAGTTCTGATACCCGTGCTAGTGGCATGTAAAAAGCACCATCCGAACGTGGCCGATGCCAGCGCCACCTTGACTGGCTTCCATGCCGGTGGTACATAAAAAGCACTAATCGATCATGGCTGTTGCCAGCCTCCTCTGGCCCCTGTGCCAGTGGCACATAAAAAGCACCCACTACACTCACAGAGTGGTTGGCATTAGGAAGGGCATCCAGCTGTAGAAACATTGCCAGATCAGACTGGAGCCTGGTGCAGCCTCCTGGCTCCCCAGACCCCGGTCAAACCATCCAACTCATACTAGCATGGAAAATGGACGTTAAACGATGATGATGTATCAGTATTTACGAATGAATTGAAGTACTGTAACCTCTATAATGCAGACAAACTCCATAACACTTACACCACTACTCCAATCCTGGTTGTGCGCATGAATGAGTGATTAAGAAATTCACTTTGGAAATATGTGCAGCACTTTGGGTAAGTGCCTTCTATCATAGCATTGAAAACTTTCTGAATAAAAATGATAGTTGAAAACTGTATGGAAGTTCATTAGAAAAACTGTTCCTCTTTCTTGAGTGATAGACTTAATCCATCACTTGCTTAAATACCATCATCACTTGATCCTTAGATGACTTTTGCAGATTCCACTTTGTTGCAAGCATTTGGGCCAGGTGTCCAATATAAGAATAACTTCCTTCACTACAAGGTAGTGTCAAAAAGGTCCCGGACTAGTTCTGTAGCATGCCAACAGATGGTAGTACATGGTTACGTGCACAATGAAAGCTAGTAGTGACCTTCATGAGACAGTGTGCTGAGTGATATCGCTATGTTTATTTTGCAAGTTGTAAAATCTGTGATTCTGTGATCATGTGTATGCTATGGTCTGCAATTTTGTCATGGACAGGAACAAGGAGCCAACATGAAATTTTGCATTAAACTTGCAAGGTCTGCTACAGAGACATTGAACATGCTTTGGCAAGCTTATGGTGACAAGACAATGGATCGGACTCAATGTTTCAAGTGGCATGGGTGCTTCAAAATCAGAACATTCCTGGGAGATGATGAGCAATCTGGAAGACCTGCCATGAGTGTCACCTTTGGAAATGTGGTATTGTGCACCAGTATTTGAAGTGTTTGAGAGAGGATATTCAGCAAAAGTGACTGGATCTGTAGAGCACAAAGAATTAGATTCTTCATGATGACAATGCACCCTATCACTGAGCTCTCCTCCCTTGTGAGTTTCTTATCAAAAACAACATGGTATTGTTTCTGCACCCACCCTATTCACCAGATTTAGCACCAACAGTCTTCCATCTCTTCTCCAAGATGAAAATGCAGCTCAAATGTCACTGTTTTAACACCGTTGTTGAGATCCAGAGTGAATGATTTTCAGCAAGGTAATGAGATAAGGATGAGAGAAAAACATATTTAGTTCTGAGGTTATTGTGAACTAGTGAGAATATATACATATATACATTGAAGCAGTATATATATATATATATATATATAATATATATATATATATATATATACACACACACACACACACACGTGTGCACACACATACATATACACACATACATATATATCAAAATAATTAGATAATAATCTATGCTTTCAGGAGATTGAAATAACATCTGGCTTGGATAATGACATGGAGGTAGACTTCAATAAAGATGCCATCCCGGTTCTTGAGAAAGAAATTGAGAGTCTACAGAGGCCATATAGAGAAGCTGTTGAATTAAAACATAGTCTTGAAAAAGAACTACAAAATAAGAACGATGAAATAAAAGCCACAAGGCTTCTACTTGAGAGGTAGTTTTTGTTGTTCTTTTTCTGTAACTTTCTTCCATGCATCTCAGTGAGGTGGTACTTGGGTTATATAGAAGTTATAGTGTTACTATATTGATGGTTATTGTAATAGTACACAGTTATAGTGATATTATATAAAAGTTTGTAGTAACATTTATATTATGTTACAGAAGAGGAAGGAAAATTGTCCTGTTGGTTTAGCTTTAGTTTTTGGCATCTCTGGAAGTGTAGGCAGTTGCCCTATGATAACCCCACTGATAGGAGCTTTATCCAAATGCTTCAAAGAGAATGAATTCTATTAAATGTATTCATGGACTAGAAACTGATGTCATACAAGATGGCATGTTGAGCAACCATATACTACAGAATTGCATTAAGATAACTCATACCCAGGTTAAATAATGTGTGTTTATGTGCATATATACATCCCCACACATTATTTGACTTGGGTATTCATGCATGTGTGTGTATGAATATGCTTATTTCACACTCAGCATATGAATTAGTTGTTTTACAATTATACAGACGCGGGAGTGGCTGTGTGGTAAGTAGCTTGCTTACCAACCACATAGTTCCGGGTTCAGTCCCACAGTGTGTCACCTTAGACAAGTGTCTTCTACTATAGCCTCAGGCCAACCAAAGCCTTGTGAGTGGATCTGGTAGATGGAAACTGAAAGAAGCCTGTCATATATATATATATAATATATAATTTTTCTTACCCTATATTAATTTTAAGAAATGATTTTAGCAACTTCTGAAGTTTAATCACAATTTTTATTTGCTGCCAATTGAATTTGCACTTGCGCAAAGGATTTGAAAAATTATAATATATAAGGATGAAACACGTGCTATTTGGTCTCTAATGTTTTGGCATATCCACTGGGGAGAACTTCGCCTTGCAAATTGTTTTATTTGCTAATTAAAGTTCGAAACCTGAAGTCCGGCTGTAAAACATGGTAAATGTTTTTATATTTCATTCCCTACGCAATTGCTCTTAAATGTGGTTTGGACTTTTTTACTGTTCTTTCTAGTATGTTAGGCAACCTGTTTAAGGGCTTGCCTCTTTGTGTTTAAGTGTACATTAATTTATTTATATATATGTATGTATGTATGTGTGTGTGTGTGTATGTATGTATGTATGTGCATGTGTTTGTGTGTCTGTGTTTGTACCCCAACCATCTCTTGACAACCGATGTTGGTGTGTTTATGTCCCCATAACTTAGCGGTTCAGCAAAAGAGACCTATAGAATAAGTACTAGGCTTACAAAGACTGAGTCCTGAGGTCAATTTGTTCAACTAAAGGTGGTACTGCAGCATGGCCACAGTCAAATGATTGAAACAAATAAAAGAATAAAAGAATATAGAGGGTTTATGACTTTATACAGAAGTTACAATGAACACTCAAATACCTTCTATATGTAGCTATAATGAGTTCATACATCGATGCAAGGTAATAAATCTTTAAAAGAAGACCATAGTGGATTAAATTATATGCTGCTTAATTATCAGCATCAGCTAATTTACTTGAAAGTCATTTTGGCTAGCTAACCACCTTCTACAATAGTAATAAGAATTGTGAGAACACATAATACACAGATTGTATCATCATCATCATTGTCATCATCATCATTGTCATCATCATCATCATATCATTATCCGATATATGGAATGTGTGTGTTTACAATTATGGTCCAGGTAAAAGTTTGAGGTATTATTATGAATGTTATTTGTATAGGATAGTGGCATAACTTAAATGGTAAAGTGCCAAACTAGATACATTCTAGGATTTAGTTACGTTTCCTATCCATTTTGATCCAAATCCCTTTTCCAATTTGATTTTCAATCCTTCCATGAAGAACCTAATTACTGAGGTTAATTCATCATCATCCTCATCATTTAACATTTGTTTTCCATGCTGCCATGGATTGGACAGCTTGATAAAGCTGGCAAATAGAGAGCTGCACCAGGATCCATTTGTCTGTTCTGGCATGGCTACTATGGCTGGTGGATGCCCTTCCTAATGCCAATTACTTTACAGAGTGGTGGAACCAAGGGAAGTGGTATAATTGAGGGACAGATATAGTTGTCTTACTATAGAGGAGATATTTGGCTACCCCAGTAGGACAAGGAAAGAGAAGAAGGCAAGAGTTAGTGAGAAAAATAGAAAAACAGTCAGTAAGAGAGAGAGAAAAATAGATGGTGTACAAGATGTATTGGGGCTTACCCACAGGGAACATTGGGGACAGTATAAATAGTAAAGAAGGGGGATATTCCATAAGAGTGTGAGGAGAGATGTTTAAAGATAGGGAGGATGTGATTGTAGCAAATGATGGTGAGAGAAATTGGAGTGGTGTGAGGTGAGTATGTTATATTTGTGAATGCATGTTAAATCAACTGCACCAATCCTCAAAACATTGTGGCCTTGGGCTTATTTTAGAATTATCAATATATTTGATCTGTTTAAAAAAAAGGCTCTTTACATTGTCATGAAAAGAAGTGTTTACTAGAGGAAAAATTTAGAAGCTGTGACTTCAATATGGTTTTCACATGAATACATGAAATATAAATACAATGGTATTACTCTCTCTGGGAATCAAAAACGGTTTTAAGATTTGCTTTACTGAGAACAATCTCTGCACTATGGTACACATTACCTATAAATATTGATTTCTAACATTAACTAAAGACCACACATTTTGAAGGGGGCGATGTACTTAACTGAATCATCCTCAGTGTATGAATGGTATTTTTTTAATTACCACCCAAAGAATATAAAAAGCAAAACATAATTTGAACTGAAAATTTAGTGTGGCTATCTACCACAAGGCATTTAGTTTTGCACTTAACATTTCCATTCCTTGTTCACTCATTTCACATCATCTACTGCATCTTCTTAAAGCAATTATCTTCACTCTTCATTTTACATCATTTACCTCATTTTGTTAATAACAATTATCTTTACCATACTGAAAAATTGTTTCATGTATATATTTCACACAGCATACATTTTAAGAACATCAGGTTTTACAAATATACATTTGTTATGCTTTTTGAGATCATCATCATTTTATGTCCAGTTTTCCAAGCTTACATGAGTCAGACAGAATCATTGATGCAAATTTTCTATAGTGAGATGCCCTTCTTGTTGCCAACCTTTATCTTTCTCCAAGCAAGTTGATATTTTTCATGACCAAACATGCTTTTCGTGGAAATCTGGAAATAAATAACATTGCTTTTATGATGATAATGATGCTCATTTACAAACATCTTATGATGTCAAGACAAGGGCACAGACAAACACATGTACACACACACACACATGCATGATGGATGTTTTTCAGTTTCCATCTATCAAATCCACTCACAAGGTTTTATAATCAGCCTGGGTCCATAGTAAAAATACTTACTCCAAGGAGCTATGCAGTGGGATTGAACCTAAGACCACATAACTGGGAAGCAAGTTTCTTAACCACTCATCCTGTGCCTACTGCTACTCTGCAAAACAAATTTTTTTTTCATTTCTCTAGGTAATGATTTTTGTCATTGGATATGATTTTCGCACAAGCCTTTGATGATGCCTACACACTATGACAAAATTCTGAAATATGCTTGGGGCTGGACTTAGCAAAAATTTGTTTACTGGAAGTTTCCTCTTCTTCAGATGTTTAATCTAATTAATTCAGCCGCTATGATCTGCAAAAATAGATTAAGTTGAAAGCTAATTCTTTCTCCAATATTAGTACCAACATACAAAGCATATATATTTCTCTACATGAGCTCATCTCTTTTATATTTGATTTATATAAGCTAGATTTTGAATATTCCATAATCTGCCTTGACCATTTTGATGATAATTATACCAAAGTGTATGGTCTAATACTTTGCTGATGTATTATAGTCAGTGGTCCGTGACAGTTACAGCAAACTGGAGGAGGTTTGGGTATAATTGTTTCCGTATAGAGTCAAATTGTTATAAAAAGGGATGGCCTCCTCTCCTACATTAAGAACTGGTTTAATGTTGAAGGGCTAAAATTTGAATCTTCTCACACTGAATCTTGGAAATGCCAAGTCTTTGAAATCGCTGATGATAATCTGAAAAAAATCAATAATTCTAGGTAATTTCTGTCATCCACCTCATAGTATACTGGAAATGTTTTATAGTGATTTTGATTCAATGAATTTGATTCAAAACATAAAGCAAAAAGTTAATGAGCTCATATTCATGGATGATTTTAATGCACTTCAAATTAATAACAATGAATTTGTGGGTGAATGCTTTTGTGACACAAATGGGTAATAATTTATGTCCCAATATAACTTTGCCAACTCAGTTCTGATAAAACTGCCTGCCTAATTATTTTGCAATTTCTCCTACCACCATTTTCTCTATTTCAGAAATTTTGTTCAAATGTTTATCTGATTACTTGCCTTATTTCGCATCTTTTGATGAATTGATAAAGCCTGATCGCACCAACATTAAAATGAATCGATATGAAACTGTTCAGATAAAATTAGATCATAATCAATTACAAAGTGAACTAGCAGAAACAAATCCTGTTACAACTATTGAATAGTGACGATTTTAATGTAAATACTGCATGTCTTCTTTCAATTATTACACATAAAATAAATCATCTAACATTCTGAAACACTGTTAAGTTCAATAAATATAAACATAGAAAAGAACCATGAATGACAAATGGAATTTTGATTTCTATGACAAAAAGGAGACCATATAGAACTGTTAATGATTAAGGATTCAGTTAGTTGAAGAAAAAAATTACGTTCAACATATTAGAAAATTTATGTAAAATGCTGAACTTCTCTATTACTCAAGCCCTATTTTTTCAATATAAAAATATTTAAAAGCATCACCAACTATCAAAAAGCTCTTAATTGAGAACTGAAATAAAACCAAATTTATCCATTGATTATTTTATTTATCATGATAGAATGATTGGAGATACAAGGCAAAATTGCAGAACATTTTAATAGATATTTCTATAGCATAGGACACACTTTTATAAATGCTTTCCTTAAAAGGCTATCTGCAGTTTCTGAAAAATTATCTTCATCCTTCGTTTCCCATAATCTACCTCAACATGTTAATAGCAAGTACCTTATCCCTTCATTTCATCTCATCTACATCATCTTGTTAATAATAATTATTGATCTTCACCCACTCATTTTCACATCATTATCTTTCCTTGTTAACAACTGTTATTATCTCCACTCTTCAGTTTACATTATTACCTAATCTTATTAACTACAGACATCCAACCCATGCCAACATGGAAACAAGTGTTAAATGATGACGATGTCAAGGGGGGAAGAAGAGGAGAGCAATTATTGTTCGTTTGGGTTTTCATCTTGTATGTAACGTTAGATTACATTATCAATGACTGCCTTTCACTTGGTTTCAGTCTGAAGTCAAAGGAATCAGAATGGTGTTCAGTTGCAGAGAAAGAGTCCAGTGATACCTTAATCTACAATTGTATAATGGCATCCTCCTTTCTTTCTTACTGTTCACCATTTAACATTCAAACCAGGTTAGTGGTCTTCTCATTTATATATATATATGTTGTTGTTAAAATTTTAAATACCTTCAGTCAGTTTATACATTGAATACCTTTATAGAGCATGTGATAGAACACTTGCCTAAGTTTAATTGTTCTAACTGACCACCTCATTTACTGTATCTCTATTTCTCTTATAATAGTATGACTACTCAACCCATTACAAACCTGTTAACCAACCATGTTATGTGTGTGTATACATATATTTTCTACTACAGAAACATTTCAATCAAAATAAGGTTTTTAGTTTTTAACTTAGGAAACACGCATGTAGTACAGTATCCTGTCAAAATTTGTCGTTAATATTTTATGAATTTTGAGGATACATTGATGTTAGGATTTTACACATGAATTCAGAATGTTGTAAATGTTAGTTCTTTTCTATTCAACATAATTTAGTGAATTTAGTAGAAAGAAGGTATATATTAGAGTATCATGCATTTTCTGCAATATAAGATTTATGGTATTTATTATATTCTCAGAAGGTTTTCAATTTTACCACTGAAGTTTATCTTCATCTATTAATCCATCATTTCAGGGAAAAGATATGCAATCAGTTTAAAAAAATATGCTCTGAGCATGGTTTTTTACAAAACTGCCATCAAGTTTTTGAAGATTTGAGTCTACATGAATTTTTGTTCCCTCCTGTAAGTAGCAATTATCTAAGAACTGTTCCTTCACTATTATCAATTTTTATTATTTTTAACACTCTCGTGGGAGCTACAACAGTTATAGGTATGACCAAATAAAGTAAATTCTGAAATCAGAGAGAAATAGTGAAAGTCCATGTCATCAGCAATCAATCCTGAAGTCACTTTATAGAAAATTTTGATGGGTTCAGTTCTCATGAGAAGTGAAGAATCTACTGCTCTTGCCCTTCACATGAGATGAAGACCAAGAGGTAGCACCATTAGATTTCTTCACTCCTCATAATAATTAGACTTAGAAAATTCTTCTATGTCCTCTCCTATTATCAGATGAAGTGATCATTTAATGGAGCCTTCTACATTACAACAGATACAGGTGTTAGTACTATCGCAACCTATTACACTGACTACCTAATGTCAAAGGACAAAAAGATTGACATATATGCTTTCTTTAATTAAAAGTTTTCTGGAATATTTATTTCTGACACTATTACAGCTATATGACTTTCCTTTTACTAACCACTTTAATGAGACAAACCTTGTGTGTTTGCTTCTTTAGTGACACATGAATAACATTGCCATCCCAGTCTAAGAGTAAGTTCTGTTTTACTGTAGTCTGAGTGAAAGTCAGCAAAACAGGAGTATAGAAAATTATTGAAAAGTACTGGAATGAGAATAAAGAGAAATGAGACACATACCTTAGGAAAACACAAGATAAGTGACTTTATAAATTAATGTAGAAGGACCTATTTGTTGTGTGCTAGGATCGTTCCATTGATGACCCACTCAATTTAATGTCTCACGTGGTCCTAGAGTTTATTATTCAATGACAAAGATTATTGCTTTATAACAAAAGGTTATTACTTAGTGGTATGAGGGTTATACTTAATGACACAAAGATTATAAGTTAATAATTTGATGTTTAAGAATTGTTATTTAATTGCATAAAACTTTCTTTCTTTTAGCTTCTAAGAGTTGAGCTTGAAATATCTTCTTCCCTACCTACAAGTAAGGTTTTCCTGGAAAATTGCTGTTTCTTTGTGGATGATAAAATGTGGACAACATGGCCAATATTGTGTGACCCTAACTGTTGGGCTTTAGAATGTCAACAGATCTTTTTGAAAAGCGACTTTGTTACTGTGCCTTTTAATGTAAGTCAAATCATGTGTCATTTCTGTTTTCTAATATGTGGGCAGTGGCTTGGTTGAATCAACAAGAACATCACACAAAATACCTTGCAGAGATTTGAATTCACTCTATGTTCTGAATTTAAATCCCTCTAATGTCATCTTTGCTTTCAAACTTCTGGGTTGATAAAACAAGTACCAACCAAGTATTGGGTTGGTATAATTTCCTCCCAACAAAATTTCTGGTCTTTGACCTCTCTAAGAAATTACTATTATTTAACTTTAGATCTCACTGGGTCTTGTTTCCCTTTCATCTTCTTGGAAGAAGCCAATAGATTAATACTAGTTCAATAATACTAAGTGAATTTAATTCACTATTTCCATCAACAAGATATTCAGAATTTGGGGAATAAGCCAAATTTCTATACTTACCTAACATACATTAAAATAGCAATTCCATAATTCCATACAATACGCTCAGAACAAAGCATAATAAAACATTACACATATCCAAGGCACACAAAACTAAGAATACAGAAATAACAATATTAATAACAGTGATTTCTAACATATATGTAAAAACCACCAGTTTTTGTGGATGGGAATAGTTAATTAAATTTACCCAGTATTATTGAACTAGTATTAATTTATTGTCATTTAACGTACACTGTATTAAAATAAGAGCTACTAATAGTTTCTTACCATTGAGACATGTGGTTAGGCAGATTTTTAAAATGTGCCTTATGTCTGGGAGCCTGAATATTGCTTGGAGACAAGGCACATTATAAAAATCTGATCAGAGGATGAAAATGATAATAATAGAAATATAAGGAAGCATCAAAATGCTGAAAATATGAGCCAAAGCAGAAATTGTGTAAATGAGGTAATACAAGTGAGAAACATAACTTTCAAATGAAATAGTATCTGGAAAATATTTGTGTGGACAGTTAGATGTATTGTATCAGTTTTTGTGGAGATAAGAATTTTCTTGCAGAGAAACCAATTCAGCAACTGCTGCCCCAAAGGAAACATACAAATTCATTTTCAAAGACCTATTATAGAATATCTTGAAAATGTAATGAACCAATCTGACCATCTCATTTGAGATTATTATAAACTTATTACTGGAATAGCTATAGTATTGACACCTATTACCTATTTTTGATATCTCTGTTTTAAAGCATCTGTAATATTCCATCTTTATCTTTTTTTCATTTGTATGTGTTGTGCTCTGTCCAGATTGTTAATTCCAATGTATCTATAAGTCTGTATTTGATCTAATTGTCTTATTTTTGTTTCATCATCTAACATAATAATAATGGTCTTAATTAATTTTACTATTTCCAAAGTTACTTTGTTGCATTTTTCTAACAGAAACCTCCTCAAACTTTCTCTGTTAAATCTGTGCACTGTATGTAGGAGTGTTTCTTGCAGTATAAAACAGTATACAACTTGATGATGTCATCCATATGAAAAATATAGTTGACTATTCTCTCATAGCTTTTGTATCTAAGTTTAGTCTGGTTTAGGAAGCTGGTTAAAAGTATTAATACAGTGTTAATGTCATGCAGAAAAGAACTAGAGAGAGAGAGTCTTAGAATATTTCTCTTCTAATTGAGATGGATTTCATTTACATAATTCCTTTTTCTTCTGTTTGGATCTGCAGAATTGTTTTCCTTTTACTCATAACATGTTTAATGAACCTGCTTATTACTGGTACTGTATTTTCACATCTGATGTTACTAGATCCATAAATGAACTATGTCAAAAAGCCTAGTGGTAGGTAATTCATACCATGCTAGGATCCTTTTTACTGCTATCACATCATCCTTTGCAGCTTCTCTTCTGTTCTTCTGGATTATTATTGTTTCTGTCATTATTCCTATTTAATTAAGTTGAAGTCCACCAGGATCAGCTTCTCTCATGTCAATAAAATAAGCACCAGTTAAGTGTTGTGGGGCTCAATATAATGAACTATATTTTACCAAAATGCATTGTCTTGTGTTTGTGTTAAAAATTCATCTTCATCATCATCATTATTAGTATTACTTTCTCCATCTTTTCTTTGTTTCAGGCTTTGGAGTCTCAACTAGAGATGTGTTTAAATGAAGGTCTCATATTATTTGTTACTAATTGTGATTCTCAGAAACTACATACTAATCGACTACTCCTCTCAGTCATCTTTGCTTACAGAAGGTTCATACAAGCAACACACACCTTCAAGATATGGGTAAGTCTTGTCTATTTTTAATAATTATAGGAAAGTTTAAGTTGATATAGTTAAGACTGGTTGTAGTAACACAGCTGAGTCATTGTAGCACAGCTAAGTCATTGTAACACCACTTGGTTACAGCAATACTCCATTCCTTATGCAATCCTGATATAACACAAATGGTAGTAAAAACCATGAAATAAAGTATTACAGATATCTGGATTGTGAAATCAATATGAAGAGATCCTTTAAGAACAAACCCTGTACTGTATTGGTTGGTACTGCCACTGCAAGTCATCAGTTGACAACTCAGAACCTCTCATGATTAACTTTTTTATATTTTGTTGTTAATCTGTGATTGTAGTTTGGGTTGAAACCTGTCTCCTTTGATCTAGAAGTTTTGATCTACTGAATGGGTTGAAACTGTTAATTATTTTATATGGGTTTAACAATAGATTATTTATATAATTCTTCCTACATTGTTGCTAATCTAGTTAATTATTATTTCAAACCAGAATCCACTTCACATTGATTTCCAATGTTGCTAAAAAATATACTAGTCATATACTGAGATTTTTTATTTCAATAAACTTTACTCCTTTTTGCCATCAGTTTTTAGCTTTGTATCAATGTGATAAATCAACATAAGATAAACAAATAAAGAGATTTTTAGGTAGGGATAAGCACACAGAAGTACAGGAGCTGGATGTATAGAGGGTCAATGGACAGAGGGATGGTAGGTGAACATAAGAATGGATGCTGAGAGGGTAAATAAAAATATCAGTTGGGTAGATATGTGTTTATGTATTTTATTTGACTGTCTAATAAATTAACAGGGAATAGAACAAAAACAAAGCTAAACAGTTGTGGAGAGAAAACTAAGACATCCAAAGTTAAACAATAAAACAGTCAATGTTTAAAGTTAAACAATGAAAATGTCAAGGCTTTTAGGTTAAGCTGCCCTCTTAGAAAATTTCTGATTAATAAGAAAATACAAAAAAAGATAAACTAATTTAACATAGCATGAAATATAGAATATTTCATAGGACAGTATGGTATATAATTCAGAATGTAGTATAGACTATAGTTTAAAGCATAATACAGAATATTATCATTTAATGTCTAGTTTCCATGCTGGTATGGGTTAAATAGTTTAACAGGATTTAATGATTCGAAGAACTACCTCATTTCTTAATATCTGCTTTGACATAGTTTCTATAACTAGATGTCTTTCACATATATATGTGTGTTTACTTCACCATCATCATTTAATGTCTGTGATGATGATGACATGTATGTATTGTATACATTACAGAGAATAACATAGGATATATTATAGGATGTTTATAGTAATAAATAATAGAATTACATTTCTATTGTTATGAATTAAACTTTTTTTTAATTAACTAAATTGGAATCTCTAATGTTGCTTAATGATATAAAACATAAAGGATTTTGTTTTTCAGACTGGTGACTTTGAAGTAGAATGCAACCCCTCATTCCGACTCTACCTTCATACATCAAGTGATGCCTCCTTAATATCTGATACCCTCTCTCCATATCTGACCATAATCACATTTTCTCAGTCATACGAGTGTTTATACAAAGATTTGTTCCTCAGATGTATTAACCTGGAAAAATCTCAGCTCAAAGATGAACGAAACCATTTTTTACAAGTAACCATCATCTTTCATGTATTTCATGTTATTGTTTTAATGCAATTGTTTCTTAGTTGTATCAGTCTCTTTTGCAAAACTGCTAAGTTATGAGGATGTAAACAAACCAACACCAGTTGTCAAGTGATGGTGGGAGACAAATGCAAACACAGACACACACACAAATCATCATCATCATCTTCATTTAATGTCTGCTTTCTATGTTGGCATGAGTTTGATGGTTTGACAGAAATTGGCCAGCTGGCGAGCTACCCAGGTTCCAGTTGTCTATTTCGGCATAGTTTCTATTGTTGGATGCCCTTCCTAACACTAACTGCTTCACATACTATACTGGGTACTTTTCATGTGATAGTGGCATAGGCACCTTTATGCGGAACCAGCCTGGATGCTTTTACATGGCACCAGCACAGGCACTTTTCTGTAGCACTGGCACTTTTATGTGACACCACCACCTGCAAGCCCTAAAGAAAAGGACCTCTCAGCTGAGAAAGGGATGCAGAGGACATACCAGTATGTATGGACATCAACAGTTTTATACTTAGCTTGAATGTTTCTTCTCAAGCACAGTGAATTGCAAGCAATCTCAGTCCCCTGTCACCTCTTCTGTGAAGCCCAATGTCTGAAGATCCTTTCTCACTACTTCATCCCTCATCTTCCTGGGTCTTTCCTTCCACAGGTTCCCTCCACACACACACACACATATATGGAATAGAATGACTAAGCAATGATGCGTATAAATAGAAACTTATTACCATTTCAAATAAGCTTGGGGCATATTCAAACCCATGAGAAAGTGGTTTTCACTATATTTCATCTTGGAGTAAATTTCTTGGTGTAAACAAACAGGTGTAAAGACACCAAGTCAGTTCGAAGCACTCTCTAACCAGTCTTCATGGATATATATATATATATATATTCATACATATATATATATAACACTATACTTGTTCCACATCCTCGCGTTGTTGTGTTTTCTCTTTGTTCATGTTTGGATTAACTATATATATATATATACATACACACACACACACACACACACACATGCACAATAGGCTTCTTTCAGTTTCCATCTACCAAATCCACTCACAAAGCTTTGGTTGGTCTTAAGCTATAATAGAAGACAACTTGCTCAAGGTGTCACACAGTGGGAGTGAACCCAGAACAATGTGGTTGAGAAGCAAATTCCTTAGTCCCACCTATTAGATAAGTGTCTTCTACTATAGCTCCAGACTGGTCAGTGCTTTGTGAGTGGATTTGGTTAATAGAAGCTGTATGATAGATCATCATATATATGTATGTGTGTTTTTACATTCTGCAATGTATTCACATGAAATTGCTTGAGCAAATGTGTTATGTTGACAATTCTCTGTCATCAAATTACCCCATAGTTCCATGCTCAGAAAGGCAAGCAGAAAAAATTCCCTTCCTTTAAAACCAGGTAAGGTCTAGTGTTAAGAAGAACATCCATGCCTCAATAATAAGTTTTCGTCCAACCTATATTAGCATGGAAAAACAGACATTGACCAAATGTGTGTGTGTGTTGTGTGTGTGTGTGTGTGTGTGTGTGTGTGTGTGCGTGTGTGTGTGCATGTACACTCTGTTGGGTCTATGCAAAATTCAGTGCAGTGTATAACGATTATTTTCCTATCGTTTTTGTTTCTCAAATGTTGGAATATGTTATATTTTATATGTTCCATAGAGACTTCCCACTTCCACTAATAATCAGTAAATTACTTAACCTGTTACAAAAGAAGTGGTTATCTTGTGTTATTGCATTCCAAATACCCTGAAATGGTGTAAATGATAATTGTATTTACTACCCACTTGGTTATTTTTCAGGAGAAATGGGATAAAACTAAGGAGTCTCTTGAAACTGAAGACAAGTTACTAATGGGACTGTGTCAGGAAGTTGACCTGTTGAAGTCAAAGCAAACTGTTAAAGAATTGACTGAACTGGTGAACCAGCATAGTGAAATTAAAGAACGGTAAATGTTTGAAAATTTACTCATTGTATGTTTGTGAGATATACCGTGTGTATGTACCTAAGGGACTATAAACATGTATGGTTGAATGGTTGAAGAAGTTTATTCCACAGTCAGAATTGAAGTTGACTCAAATATCGTAATGGAAATTGGTTTAATAGAAACTGCATGAAAATATGTTGTATGGTCTATATCTGCTATTCAGACGGCCAGACTTGTGAAAAACTTTGTCACACTGAATCTGCAGGAATTTATGTTAAGAGAACAATTATCTGTAGAATACTCAACCACCTACACTACAGTATAATAAGTGAATAATTCTATGAATCAAACAACTGAAATAGTCATCATTGAAATTTATGTGAGCTCCTAAGTAATTGTAATATTTATTTCTTTTACTTGTTTCAGTCATTGAACTGTGGCCATGCTGGAGCACTGCCTTGAATGGTTTAGTCAAACAAATTAACCCAATACTTTTTTTAAAATCTAGTACCTATTCAATTGGTCTCTTTTGCGGAGATGTAAACAAACCAACACTAGTTGTCAAGCTGTGATGGGGGACAAACTCAAAGATGCACACACACACACACACACACACACACACACATATGCACATATATACATGGCAGACATCTTTCAGTTTCTATCTACTAAATCCACTCACGAGGCTTTGGTTGACACATAACTATAGTAGAAGACACTTGCCCACAGTATCACACAGTGGGACTAAAACTTGAAACCATTTGGTTGGGAAGAGCATACACAAAGCCTGAAATTCGGGGAAGGAAGTTAGACAATATTGTTGACTCCAGTACCTGACTAGTACTCTAATTTATTGACTCCTTTCATCTTTGTATGTGTACTCATGTTATTGTTTGCCAAATCTGAAAATTTTTTGTGTAATGTCACCATTTTCCTTTTTCTTTTGTTAAAGGGTAATTTTTTTTCCATTTTCTTGTTTTGAGTTTCTGTAGATTTTCTGGGGTTTTTTTTTCTTTTTCTTAAAAACAATGAAATTCTATCAACTCATTTTCTTTCAAGCATGGTTGGCCATTTCATTCTGAGAGGCCATGTTTTAAAATAAAAAGAAAAAACTGTCTAATTTTGTGGAAATCTTCCACAAAATATCTCAGATCCATCCACACATATACAATTGGGAAATCCTTTGCTTTTAAATAATCCAAAATATAAAAAATAACTTTTCATTTACACCTGGTAAGCTCCAAAATCTTCAGAGCTTGTAACATGTAGCTCCAATAACCAACATAGACAATGATGAGGGTGTTGATTTTTAATGCTAGTAACAATAAACATATCTGATACTTTACCAATCCCAGATGGTTGAAAGGCATAACTGATCCCATTAGGATTTGAACTCAGGATGTTATGGTGGTAACGATGATTGAGATGACAGCAGTGATTGTGTGAATATTGTATCAAGTTGATATTTTCCATTATATTGTTTTTTGAGAGTTTTTTTTCCTGATACATCCTCCCTTTCTCATCTTCAGATTGTTAACTGTGTTAGAAGAAGAAGAGAATGTTCTACGTGAAGCTACAGAACATTTATCCATTCTGGCCAGTCAAGGAGCAATATGTTACTACACCATGCAACACATGAAGCAACTCCATCCTCTTTACAGATGCCCTTACTCATCTTTCTTAAAACTATTTCACTCAGTCATTAATGAATTGGATTGGTAAAGTTTGTATTGGAAATTATTTTAAGACTCTCTCTCTCTCTCTCTCTCTCTCTCTCTCTCTCTCTCTCTCTCTCTCTCTTTCTCTCTCTCTTTCTCTCTCTCTTTCTCTCTCTCTCTCACTATATATATATATATATATATATATATATACACACACACATATATATATAAGTTCAGTAAAAATTTAGATTCAGTTGAATATGGTACTTAAGTTAAAGGCACCAGAATTTGGTATGGTATTATCCATATAAATCAAAATGGGGTGATTATAATCAAAATAAGCAACAATAATATCAATAGTAAATCTAAATAACAAAGTAAATTCAGTGACAAGTAATGTATCCATGAATAAATATCATTTACTACCATGTTTCTCTTGATGAAACTTGCCTCTCTGTCTATCTACTTACCCTCATTGTGATGTTGATAAATGGAATAAGTATAAAAATGAATCTTTTCAATTTAACTAAAAAATTCTATATGCAGCATGGAAAGCGGATGTTAAACAATGACGACAACAATGGACGTATATATATATATATATATATATTTATATACATACACACATATAATCAGATACATATGCATACACAAATATATATATATACACACACTGCTCATGTCTGTATATCTGCATATTAATAACCAAGATTAATGCATATTATATGATATATATCAGGCATAATATATATTTTATTTTACAATGTATATTCTGTATGTATGTGTGTGTGTGTGTGTGTACATATGCACACACATACATTCTCATATACATATATACACATAGATACATGTACTCACATATTCATATATACATGTATATTTATAAAACGTGTACATACACAAATGGATACATATATGTACACACAAATGTACAAACTGATAAGCAAATGCATTAAAACATCATATTCTATAACTAGGAATTTTCTAAAACTATAGCTAATTGCAGTCATCAAAAATTATGTAAAAATGAAAACTAAAACCACTCACCCAGCCCTATCAACTTCATCTTAGCCACCTAAACAGAAACTTCAGCTATGTATATTTAAATAGTTAACTACTAACCATTCCAAAACAAGGTACCATCTACACACATGCACACATTTCACAATAAAGATAGGGAAGACAATACTTCAATATCTAAAAATATATATATAGGTGCAGGAGTGGCTGTGTGATAAGTAGCTTGCTTACCAACCACATGGTTCCGGATTGAGTCCCACTGTATGATACCTTGGGCAAGTGTCTTCTACTATAGACTCAGGCCAACCAAAGCCTTGTGAGTGAATTTGGTAGATGGAAACTGAAAGAAGCCCATTGTATATATATATATATATATATATATATATATATATATATATATATATATATATATATGTATGTGTGTGTGTGTGTGTGTATGTTTGTGTGTCTGTGTTTGTCCCCCACCAACATCGCTTGACAACTGATGCTGGTGTGTTTACATTCCCTAGTGGTTCGGCAAAAGAGGCGGATAGAATAAGTACTAGGCTTACAAACAATAAGTCCTGGAGTCGATTTGCTCGACTAAAGATGGTGCTCCAGCATGGCCTCAGTCAAATAAGTGAAAGAAGTAAAAGAGAGTACAAGAGTATATATGGTCATTGAAGTTCAAAAATATTCCATATAGCATTAGTATGAAAATAGCACAGCCATGCCAAGCAAACAACCAACTTTGTCAACCTTGTACTACTAAACCCTATCAAATCTCTTCTCTGTAACCCAACTACCAAACTGAAGCTCTTGAGTTAGTCTCTTCCTGGATATGCAAAAATCATTAAAACTCTTAAGACATTTCAAGCCAACATATTTTATCCAACACCTAAATACAATAATCACCTTCCCCTTTCCTCCCTCCAAACATAAACCTCATATATATATATATTGACCACACACACACACACAGCCACATGCACACACACACCCACACACAAATCTGGAAGGGGGTGCATTCCTTCTGAACGTTGTGTGTGTAGCTCCATGGAAAAGTATTCTCTATGGCTTCTATGGTATGATAAATTTGAATGGTAGTATAACATTAGAGTCTAGCTGTCTAGTTTGGTTGTTCATGATAAATGTCTCATGTAGGAATGTTTATTATGGAATTAATAATATTTGTAAATAAAAATGTACATTTCTGAATCTCCACAGTACAAATTCTCATGAAGTTGCTGACCAGTTAACTTACTTGGCTAACCAAAACATGATCCAAACACTTAGATATCAAGATCGAATTGTTTTCACTTTATTTCTAGCATTTGAGGTAAGAACTATTGTCACTTTTTATCTTCATTTTTTTTTTCTTTTAGGAAAATGTTATAGAATGAAAGATTTGTCAGGAAGACAAAAAAATTGTATGTGTGTGTAAGGGCTAATTTGGGATTAAAATGCCTTGTGATATTTCCTTATATCCTTTTTCTGTAAAGGGTTATAACATGTTCAATATTGTTACTGAGGTGCAACAGGGATGTATCTTATCACCCATTTTATTTCTCATTTTATTTCAACTTTGTCATGAGGAAAGCAATGAACAACCTACAGGCAGGGACTGGGTGGGGTGAAGGGCGGTTATGTGACATGGTTTACGCAGATAGCATCATGGTTGTTAGTCAAACACTTGAAGGATTGCAACACCTAACCAATAAACCCAACAGCAATGCAGTTAATGTGTGCCTGCACATAAACAAAGACAATGACCACTGATACACCAATAAATCTTCCGGTAGCAGTCGGAAACAACAGTCTGAAGAGCAAAGCAAATTTCAAATATCTAGGAAGCATCTTCAACATGATGCAAAAATTTGATGTACAAGCCCATGCTGGACAATCTTCAGGTGTATTCAGACGACTTTGCCCAGTGTGGTCCAATAATTCCATCACCAAAAATGTGAAAATTCATCTCTACATGTTGATTGTAGTGCCTACTGCTGTCTATGCATACAAGATGCACCACAAGCATCATCAACAAATTGGACATCTTCCATGGGCGATGCATTCATGTTATACTTAAAATATTGTGGAGGGACTACATCAACAATGAGGAGGTCATATGGCGGTCAGGATTAGATAACTTATCAGACATTGTCAAGAAACAAAGATTGTGACTCATTAGACATATAATATGGCTACTAGAACACAGGCTACTAAACACTGCATTGACATGAACACTGGCTGGGAGCAAACAAGGGAGAGGAAGACCACCCAAAAACTGGTACAGTACTCTCTGTAGGGACTTAAGGGAACTGCAATTGACCTGGACTGATACAAATAAACAACTGCAGCAGATCGAATTCAGTGGAAGCAACTTGTCGCCCAATGTTCCATTAGGAACAGTAGGTGCTAAGACTAAGAAAGACAGTTAACTTCAAATCCTACTTTGCCTTTAATCCTTCTGGGATCATCATCATCATCATCATTTAATATCTGTTGTCCATGCTGACATGAGTTGGACAGTTTAACTGGGCTGGTACGCTGGATGGCTGCACTAGATTCCAGTCTGATTCAGCATGGTTTTCTATAGCTAGATGCCCTTCCTGATGCCAACCACTCCAAGAGTGTAATGGGTGCTTTTACATGCAACTGTTACAGGTGCCATTTGTGTGACACCGGGGTGCCACTTCGCATGACACCAGTATCTGCCACGACTTCGATTTTGCTTGGCTTGATGGGTCTTCTTCTCAGGCTCAGTATAATTCCAAAGGTCTTAGTCATTGCCTCCATGAAGCCCAACACTCAAAAGGAACTCAGCCACTTTGCCTCCATGAGGCCCAATGCTCAAAAGGAACTCAGCCACTTTGCCTCTATGGAAGCTCAATGTTCAAAAGATGTTACTTTGTGCCACCAGCACCGGTTCACTTGGCTTGACAGGTCCTCTCAAGCACAGCGCATCACCAAAGGTCTTGGTCACCAGTCATTGCTTCTGTGAAGCTCAAAGTTCAAAGATCACACTTCACCACCTCATCCCATATCTTCTTGGGTCTACCTATACCACAGGTTCCCTCCACAGTTAGAGATCAGCACTTCTTTACACAGCTGTCCTTGTCTATATGCATCACATAACCATACCAGCACAATCATTTTTCTTGCACACCACATCTGATTCCTCTCATGCCTAACTTTTCTCTCAAGATGCTTACACCCTGTCAAACATGCACACTGACATTGCACATCCAGCAAAGCATACTGGTTTCATTTCTCTCAAGCCTACACGTGTCCTTGGCTGTTATAGACCATGTTTCACTGCCATGTAGCATAGCTGTTTGCACACAGGCCTCATGCAATCTGCCTTTCATTCTGAGAGAGAGATCCTTTGTTGCCATCAGGGGTAGGAGCTCTCTGAACTTTGCCCAGCCTAATCTTATTCTCACAGCTATGCCCCTCAGAGCATCCACCTCTACTACTAACTTGGTCAACTAGATAATGGAAGCTATCTACTACCTCTAGCTTGCCCCCTGGCAGTTGATGGAGTCTATTTTCTGCATATTTTCAGCATTTATTGTACCTGTGCACCTTCCACATATAAAAGTTAGTTTCCCTGTTAACCTTCCTCTGATGTTGCTGCACCTTTTATGTGTCCAAAGCTTATGGAGTTTCATCTTATGGAGTTTCTACCTACATCTTTTCTACAGATTGAGCAGGGATTTGTGATTTGTCTGCCTTCCTACTTAATATGACTTTGGTTTTTGCTAAATTTAACTCTAAGGCCCTTTGATTCTAGACCGTACTTCCATAGCTGGAGTTTCTTCTCTAATTCAGGTAGTGATTAAGCTGTAAGAACAAGGTCATCAGCATAGAGGAGCTCCCATGAACAGCCTGTCTTGAATTCCTGTTATTGCCTGGAGAACTATAATGAACAAGAGGGGGTTGAGCACCAGTCCTTGATGAACTTCTACTTGTACCCTGAATTCTTCGCTGTACTTGTTGCCTACCCTCACCTTACTAGTATCACCCCTGTACAAGGCTTGTACAGCTCTCACCAACCAGTCATCTATCCTTAGATTAAATCAACTGCTCCTTTCCACCATATTTGTGGCCTTGTATTTAAATTTGAAATTGTGTGTGGCATCTTATATAATAAGTGTATGACTGAATCTCCTCAAAATGTCATCAGAAGTAAACTAAAAAAAATCAGAGCCAGAACAAATAACAGTCATTTTGTCCAATACGTTATCAATTCTGACAATTCACCATCCTAGTCTGGTACTTTATTTTATCAACCCCAGAAGGACATAAGGCAAAATTGACATTGGCTGAATTTGAACTCAGAAAATAAATAACTAGAACAAATTCTGCGACTTCACCACCTTAATCTTAGATCAGTCTTTTAAAAAATATGAATTTAATCTATATAATTTATACATTGCAAGTAAAGATACTATTATGCTCATTAGATGGTTAGAGTTATTCTTTGGTTGCTGAATAGGGAGAAAGATGCAACCAATCAAAGCTTCAAATAATCTAAAATGCAGTCCATCAGAGCAAACAAAGAAACAAACAACTGAAACAACGACACATACATACTATAAAATGAAATATACAAATTCACATGTTCATGCCCAGTGGCTTCGAAGTTTCAGCTTGTTCACTTTCATCAATCTGTTGAAGGGAAGTAAGTCATGTGCTAAAAAGTATTGAGTCATTTTTTTACTTAATGTTAAACTGTGATTTTTATATATAACTAGGCATAAAAACATAAAAATATACATTGGTGCCACATAAAAGCTCCTGTGCGGTACCATGTAAAAGCACCCATGCAGCGCCATGGAGTCCTGTATTGTATAAATGCATGTACACGTGTGTGTGTGTACCTTTATGTTATATCTTTTCATTTACTCCATGATGTATTACATATTTTGTGTTTTTCATTTGTCTAAATATATCTTTTTCTTGTGTTGTTTTCTCTCCATTCAGATTGATTCTTTGAAGGGTTATACCCTTACTGGTGAGCGAGAATTTGTGATAGATCCTTTGACCACATCTGCTACAAATCCATCCCTGGAAAATATTGCAGCCCTCAAAAATCCTTTTGAATGGATGCCTGATGAAGTTTTCCACAACTTACAAAATTTAGCAATGAGATTCAGCTGGTTTACTGAAATTTTTGTTAATCTGACCAAAGAAGGCAAAGATTCTTCTTTGAAACTGTTGTTTGACTCCCAATACCCTGAACAATACAATAGTCTTCCAACAAAACTGAACGTTCTCACTCCATTGCAAATACTATGCTTTTGGCGAGCATTAAGACCAAAAGAATTTTTACTAGAAGCTACTTCTTATATTAGTTCTGTTCTTGGAAGCAAGTAAGTATATATTATTTTCACTACTCTATTATATTCAGTCTTGTTTGTTTGCTAGTCTGACACTTTTCACACACAATTTTCTTTTTATACTGTTGAGAAAGAAAGCAAGTCTGTTTTTATTCTGAGGAAGTCTTAGCCAAAATGAATCACATATTATTTGAGGGATATTGCACATACAAAATCAAAGAGCTATGATTCAACAAAGCATTACTGCTTAATAATAATAATAAAATTCATCATTGTTATTGTTGTTATTATCATGATCAAGAGTGACCTAGGGCTAAACAACAACTTACCCGAGAGTTGTCAGTAGGATTAGATCCCACACTAGAGGCAGCTCACTTATCTGTCAGTGCAACTAGATTTCCTTTTAGTCATGACAGCTAAGACTTACACTGGAGTCCTCCCTTCAGAATTGAACACTTAATCTTTTATATTGGCCAGAGATTTAAGGTGTGTTTTTTTAACATATCTAATTGGTAGATCAACAAACTGGTTGAAGACTCTTTCACCATCACACAACAACCACTAGCTTATAGACACCAATACACTACATTTACCAACAGACTACAATCTATGGCCCCCAGACAGACTATTTCTTCCCTCTTCAACTATAATGGCTCTGCTCCTTTGAGCTAGCAAACTTTATACCATCCCTACCTAATGCACTCATCTCTCAAAATCCCACAGTAAGTACTTTGCTCAGTACTTACATCCCAGAACTACCACTCTATGGAACTTTCTCCTTGCACATATTTTTGCTGTAGGTTTCAGCCTACAGAAATTGTAACCGAATAACCTCACCAATATGGGGGGAATCTGCATAGGCCATGGATACTGTCACCTCACCTGTAACTTTACTTTGAGCGATATACCTAACTTTCTGCCTATCTTAACACTACTACCTGGGCCATGGGTACCTTTATCACAGTTCTTTCTGTTGTAAACATTCAAGCCAAATTCTAACTTCTCTTCTCACAAATGTTTTTCCTGTAGAAACGAATGAGCAGGCATTCAGGTCAAGCTTCCACCACATCAATCTCACCAACCTGAGTGGGCTAAAAAGAACATATCTCTCTTCTTCTGACTAAATTGCTAAAAAAATTAATAATAACACTGTTAAACAGTGATTTTTAATCAAAACACATTAAAGACAAGTGTAATAAGTCAAATCTTATAACAATCAAATAATGACATAATTATTTTCATTCTCTACTTGTTTATTCTTCATATTTTCTATGAAATAATATTTGATGTTCTGTTGTGTCTGGGGAGAGTCATTCTCTTTTAGTGCCTTATTATTTAACACACTCACTGGTAAAATAGTCTTGACTATTGAGTCAAGACAATTGAAAAGGTTGCAACACGCAACGAAAATTTTAGAGAATAAAAATAAGAAATAAGTGGAAATTTTACCGGTGAGTGTCATCATCATCATCATCATCATCATCGTTTAGCGTCCGCTTTCCATGCTAGCATGGGTTGGACGGGTCAACTGGGGTCTGTGAAGCTGGAAGGCTTCGTCAGGCCCAGTCAGATCTGGCAGTGTTTCTACGGCTGGATGCCCTTCCTAACGCCAACCACTCCGCGAGTGTAGTGGGTGTTTTTTACGTGCCACCTGCACAGGTGCCAGACAGAGCTGGCGAACGGCCACGAACGGATGGTGCTTTTACGTGTCACCGGCACGGGGCCAGGCGATGCTGGCAACGGACACGAACGTGGTGTTTTTACGTGCCACCGACACGGGGCCAGACAGAGCTGGCAAACGGCCACGAACGGACAGTGCGTTTACGTGTCACCGGCACGGGGGCCAGCCGAGGCTGGCAACGGACGCGAACGGATGGTGCTTTTACGTGCCATCGACACGGTTGCCAGACAGAGCTGGCAAACGGCCACGAGCGGACGGTGCTTTTACGTGTCACTGGCACGGGGGCCAGCCAAGGCTGGCAACGGACACGAACGGATGGTGCTTTTACGTGCCACCGATACGGGGCCAGACAGAGTTGGCAAATGGCCACGAACGGATGGTGCTTTTACGTGCCACCGACACGGGGCCAGACAGAGCTGGCAAACGGCCACGAACGGACGGTGCTTTTACGTGTCACCGGCACGGGGCCAGGCAACGAACACGAACGGATGGTGCTTTTACGTGCCACCGACACGGGACCAGGCAGAGCTGGCAAACAGCCACGAGCGAATGGTGCTTTTACGTATCACCGGCACAGGTGCCAGACGAGGCTGACAGCGGACACGAACGGATGGGTCACTTAACCCCTGCTTTCTGATATATGATTTGATTTTGATTGTTCTCACTGGTCTTGCCGGGTCTTCTCATGCACAGCATACTTCCATAGGTCTCGGTCTCTGGTCATTTCCTTGGTGAGACCTAGAGTTCGAAGGTCGTGCTTCACCACCTCGACCCAGGCTTTCCTGGGTCTACCTCTTCCACAGGTCCCCTCAACTGCCAGGGTGTGGCACTTTTTCACACACCTATCTTCATCCATTCTCACTACATGACCATATCAGCACAATCGTCTCTCTTGCACACAACATCTGATTCCTCTTAGGTCCAACTTTTCTCTCAAGGTACTTACACTCTGTCGACTATGAACACTGACATTACACATCCAACGGAGCATACTAGCTTCATTTCTTGCGAGCTTACGCATGTCCTCAGCAGTCACGGCCCATGTTTCACTGCCATGTAGCATGGCTGTTCATACACATGCATCATACAGTCTGCCTTTTACTCTGAGCAAGAGGCCTTTAGTCACCAACAGAGGTAAGAGCTCCCTAAACTTTGCCCAGGCTATTCTTACTCTAGCCGTTACACTTTCAGCACACCCACCCCACTACTGACTTGGTCACCAAGATAACGGAAGCTATCAACTACTTCTAGTTTTTCCCCCTGGAAAGTGACGGAAGTTGTTTTCTGCAGATTTTCAGAGGTTAATGCTCCCGAGCATCTGCCACATACAAAAACCATCTTCCTAGTTAGCCTTCCTATGACATTGCTGCACTTCTTATGTGTCCATAGCTTACACTTGGTGCATCTTATAGAGTTTCTACCTACACCTTTTCTACAGATCGAGCAGGGCCATCTACCTGAAGGCGTTTGTGATTTGTCTACCTTCCTACTTATTAGGACTTTGGTTTTAGCTAGGTTGACTCTAAGGCCCTTCGATTCTAAACCATGCTTCCACACCTGAAACTTCTTCTCCAGTTCTGATAATGACTCAGCAATTAGAGCAAGGTCATCAGCATAGAGGAGCTCCCAGGGGCATCCTGTCTTGAATTCCTCCGTTATTGCCTGGAGGACTATGATAAATAGGAGGGGGCTGAGGACTGAGCCTTGGTGGACCCCTACCTCTACCCGGAATTCTTCACTGTACTCATTGCCAACCCTCACCTTACTAGCAGCGTCCCTGTACATGGCTTGCACAGCTCTCACTAACCATTCATCTATTCCTAGTTTCCTCATTGACCACCATATGAGGGATCGGGGGACCCTGTCGAAGGCTTTCTCCATGTCAACAAAAGCCAGGTACAGGGGCTTATCTTTGGCTAGGTATTTCTCCTGCAGCTGCCTTACCAGGAATATAGCATCAGTGGTACTTTTCCCTGGCACGAAACCAAACTGCATCTCATCTAAACTAACTCTCTCTCTAATTAGTTGGCTTATGACCCTCTCTGTAACCTTCATCACCTGATCCAACAGCTTGATACCTCTGTAATTATTTGTATCTAGGGCATCACCTTTACCTTTGTAGCAGTTGACTATTATGCTGCTACACCAGTCATTGGGTATGACTCCTTCATGTATCACCTGATTAACTATACAGGTGACTAGGCTATAGCCGACACTACCAGATATTTTGAGCATCTCTGCAGTGATACCTGATGGGGCTGGGGCTTTCCCTGTCTTCATGCTTCTAATTGCCTTAGCTACTAAGGAACTATCAACCCTGATAGCTGGTCCCTCTGTTGGGTCAACGTTCGGCAGACTCTCTTTATCCCATTCATTTTCTTTATTCAGCAACCTTTCATAGTGGCGTCTCCAAGCCTCTCTCTTTGCATCCTCGTTTAGCGCAAGTGAACCATCTTCCATGCGAACACACTTCTCTCCCACCACATCACAATTCTCTCTCACACACTGTCTTGCAACGCGAAACACCTCCAGTCTTTGGTCCTCACGGCGCAGAACATTGGCAAATTTTTTCTTATCTGCTTCCCCTCTGGCTAGATAGACCTGTCTCCTAGCTTCCCTTTTAGCAGTCTGATACAATTGCCTGCTACCACCATTCTTCCAGTGCTTCCAAGTCTGTCTCTTTTCTCTAATAGCCCTGTCTACGACACTGTTCCACCACCACGTTACCTTGGGACGAGAGGGGACTTTGCACCATCCACAGATCTGGTCAGTGGCTCTCAGCAGGTTGTCCCTTAGAAACGTCCAGTTGTCCTCTACCCCATGTGATACTCTATCCCCTTCTACTTCGTCAAAGGCTTCAAGTAACATGTCTCTAAATCTCTGTCCATTCACAAGATCCTTAAGCTTCCAGATCCTTCTTCTCCATGTTAGTCGTCTTCTGGTTGTCCTCCTACTCCTGATCCTAAAGTCACTAACTACCAGTCTATGTTGTGGGGTGCATTCTTCGCCTGGGAAGGTTTTGGCATTTATAAGTAGCCATCTCTCCCTTTGCCTGGCAAGGATGTAGTCAATTTGGCTGGTATGTTGGCCCGATCGGTAGGTGACTAGGTGGCTGGTAGGTTTCCTGAAGTTAGTGTTGCCTAGGTGAGTGTGTTAAATAATAAGGCACTAAAAGAGAATGACTCTCCTCAGACACAACAGAATATGCTTCAACACACGAACTCATATAAAGAATCTTGCAAACCAAATCCAAAAACGAAATATTTGATGTTGATTTCTGTTTAACATAAGTTCACCTTTCTACAAGAATTTCTTCTTTCATTTTTCCTTCAGATTTGTTGCCAACTTTCTCCCAAACATTCCACTTGTAGTCACCATGACCAACCCTACATACCCCATTCTTGTGTTTACCAATACCCAAAGTGGAGAAGCTGATGTCTTCTTTTCAAATTTTTTTAAAGGACAAAAATATGAAATGATATCTTTACATGTCTCAACCTGTTCTTCCTCGGCTGAGACAGCACTGAGGAAATACATCTGGCAGAAAATGTCTCAGGTAAATACAGAAGAAGACTGTGTGTGTGGGTGGGTGTGTGCGCATGCGCTTGTGTTTATATGTATGTGTAATTTATTAGCCACAAATACTAAGTGACTGTCATTTTTAAGTTTTGTCAGTTAAACAAGTTATTACTGACAAAACACCAGTCGCAGTCAGTCACAATTTCTATCTAATGAATTATTTTCACCCTACATATGTATGTAGTCCTTTCTAATTGAATATTACTTGCTTTTAATAATTTTTTTAAAAGAACTAAATTCAAGTGTGTTTGTGTGTATTTAACTCTTATATACATTACAGACACCACGTTATTTTTTTCATAGTCACTACCAAATACTCTGTAAACAGTTTCTACTACTCTATAGAGAATACAATGTACTGTATAGACATTATGAATGTATGTGGCTGAATAGTCAGGCTATGTACCACATTATGTTCCTGAACAAAACATTTCATTTGATGTTGCTCCAATCTACGCAATTGAAAATGAATACCAGTGACAGTTTGGTATTAACCCTGTTATGGATTAATATCACATTCAGTAGAGAGTATTGTTCTTGCTGTTTCTTATACACACTGGAAACCAGGATGAGCTTTAGCCTAATGAGCCTGTGGAAACCAGGATGAGCTTTAGCCTAATGAGCCTAAAAGTTCATGACCAAGTCTTCTAGAGACATTAGCAAATATTCTACAGAAAGTATCAAGTTCTTGACATTCTCTACCAAGTACTTTATAGATACTCTTTGTGTCTTATGAAATCAAATACATTGTAGCAGGGATGGGGTTATGATGTCATAAAACTAGACACTGTATAACTAGAGGTACAGGAAATGTCAATTAGCTAGAAACAACTATATAATTGGAGACATTGTGTAATTTAAAATCACTGAATAGCTAATAATGCTATGTACACTAGGGACACTATATTGCTAGAGGCACCTTATAACTAAAGATAATTAGAGCTGATAAGCTATGTAACTAGAGACAACATATTACAAGGAACATGATAACTATGCATATTATATGATTAGAATCACTATATGTATAGGTGCTGACATGGCTGTGTGGTAAGAAGTTTGTTTCCCAACCACATGCTTCCAGGTTCAGTCCCATTGTGTGGCCCCTTGGGCAAGTGTCTTCTACTATAGCCTTGAACCAACTAAAGCCTTGTTAGTGGATTTGGTAGACAGAAACTGAAAGAAGTTCATCATATATATATGTGTGTGTGTGTGTGTGTGTGACACAGATGTGGATGAGAGAGAAAGGAGATGTGTGTGAGAGATTCTAATAAGGGAGTTTTTACATTCCTAGAACTTAAAAATCTACTATGTGTGTATTTAAACTGATGTGTAATATTTTGTTATCAAGGACGTATGGATAATTCTGAAGAATGCTCACAATTGGCCTTCACTCCTGTTGAAAGTCTCTTCATGGCTCTTAGAAAAGACAGTACCAAATCCTATGTTCCGCTGTTGCTTGTCTGTTGATGTAGACTTCAAAGATCTTCCAACTCAACTTCTGGATGGTTGTTTCAAAATCTTTATTGATTCTCCAATGGTGAGATCGTAATTTTAGTTTGTCTTATTGTTTTATTGAGCTATTTCTGATTCACCAGTTTTCTAATTAAACATGCACTGAATATTGATACAATGAGTGTGAGACATTAGGCATATAGACTGTGAAATTTGGTTTATGTAATCACTGAGTAAGATTATAATTTTTGGATTGCTAATCTCATCTCTAGAGATGAAAATTTTCAATATTTATATTTACTTTTTTAATTTTAATCAGTTTGATCTCTGATCATCATCATCAGGTGTCTTCACCCTAGATGTGTACATTGTAGCAGACTAGATTCCAACTAGGAACCCTTATTGCTAAACTATTACTAAATTTAGTTTAAAAATAAAGGTTCCTGTTTTGAATCCACACTGGTCCTATATACACATATAGAAATCCAACCTGCTGATGGCTGAAGATCAAACTAACTGAAGCATAGTGGGAACATGTTTTCATCTCCAAATATATGGTTATTAGTGAAAAAAAACTTATAATCGTATTAGTATTTAAACAATCAGGTATCTAATTCTATTTAGTCTTCTAAACTGATTTCTGAGCTAATATTGCACAGTCCTCATCAATGTAATCATGTAGCATCAGCGTTATCATTTGTATCATTGACATATTCTTCATCATCACCACCAGCCCTTCTTTCATTATCATCGTCAATTATTCCATTCAAACATGACTTAAATAAATATGGACATCACAATTCATTTCAATCCTCTGTAATCATCATTTCTTGTATGTTCCTTGGCTTTCTGCAACAGAAGGCCAAACTTATTTACACTTTTAGCTCACTTGCACTCCACCTTTCATATCAGTTAACATTATACATCTGGTAGGTCATATCCCCACTTTTCTGTAGTTCTGATTCATGGAGCATTAAATGTTGAAAATCTATTACTGTCATATAGCATAATTCTTCTTATATATGCAAACAATGAAACCTCTACACAGTTGCTCAATCTGCAAGGAACACTTCAATTCCTTGGTCCTCATGTCGCTGAACAGATACAAACTTCTTTTCTGCTTCTCCCTTGGTTAGATATACTTGTCTCCTAGCTTCCCTTCTGGTTATCTGATACAGTTCCCTGCTACCCCCACTCTTCCAGGTCTTCCAGGCCTGTTTCTTTGCTCTAATGGCTCTGTCTACAGCATCGTTCCACCACTATGTTACCCTAGTTCTGGATGGAACTTTGCACCAACTGCAGATTTAGTCTGTGGCCCTCAGCAAGCTGTCCCACAGGAATTCCCTGTTGCCTTCTATGTCACAAGTCTGTAGCTCCTCCTCCCTCTTAAGTTTCTCAATTAGGATGTCCCTAAATCTTTGACTATGTGAAGGGTTCTTAAGCTTCCAAATCCTTCTTTTCCAGATTGGTCTTCTTCCTGGCATCATTCTGGCCTGGAGTCTAAAGTCACTAATGACTAGTCTATACTGTGGAGTACATTCTTCACCAGGGAGGGTTTTTACATTTAAGAGCAATTGTGCATCCCACTGTCTGATGAGAATATAATCAATCTGGCTAGCATGATCACCTGAAAACAGGGAAAAGGGACATAGGAGGGAACATGGATAGGAGAGATGGTATTCAGCACCTGAAAAGAAGGTTTCAATGATTATTTGATAACAGATATGTCACATAAATTCTTGCTTTAACCTACCATCATTCAAACATGTTAAAATTGTTGTCCCTATTAGTGGTGATTGAAAGGTAAGCATTGTAAATATAAGTATTATGAGTGTTACTGCTGCAAATATAAATAGGACAATGTTTAAATTAAGTAAGTAAATAAGCTGCTATTGTTTTGTCCATCATATATAGAGAGAAAGAGGCAGGTGGTTTGTTAATTTACTAGGTAACACACCTCCTTTTGGAGCATGCACCAGTGTTGATGAGTGGTGGTAGTGGTGGGGTGGAAGGGACAGAGGTATGCAAGTCTTCTGGTACAGAAGTGAGACAGCATCCTGTAGGGATATCCAGAGATTTCTGGTATAAGAGAAGAGATTTCCAGTATAGATGGTTGAGGGCAGGAATGGGGGGGGGGCAAATCAAGAAATAGCAGCAAGAAGACACTAGTGAGGCACACAGAGAGACTTGAAAAACTTCATCACTGGGGGAAATCATAACAAGAGTGAGAAAGATGTGTTATAAGACAAGGCAAGAATATTTACGAATTTTAGAGATGAGGGAGAGTTCTAAGGAAATCATGGCAGAGGAAACATGGCAAAGTATAGGAACACATGGGTTATGAAATGGAGAGAGAATATTGCAAAGGATTTAAAGAATTACAATTTGAAAGTTATTTGAAGAATTAAAAAATTACAAGTTACAAAAGTTATTTTAACTCACACAGCATGTTAGTATTGCGGGTTAGATGAATGAATGATGAGTGATTAAGTACTAGAGAAATTTCTTAGCTTAGCTGGTCAGGGAATAATACTGCCACAGCGAAGCAAGCTATGTGAAGGTTTGGGAAACCATGTGCAAAGGGTTCTTTATATAATCTACAGCCGGAAGTGATCACAGCGGAGCAAGCAATGTGAAGGTTATGTCTTCAAAATAGTTAAATATTCAGGATAAGCTTACACTAAAATACAACCTACCATGAAAGAAGACGGAATGGTTTAGGCTACAGTACTGGTCAAAGTTTAAAATTTTTATGCACAAGAAATTCTCCCCTACCACATGTAGATATTGTAGGATGAAATAAGTTAAATCACAATACATAACAGGCTCAAATAAGATTCTTACAGTCTCCACCCAGCTCCTATAATACAAGCAATTCAAGAAAATGTACAACTTTGCAACATAAACTAAAATGATAACAACATCAGTGAACCAAACAGAAAGTGCCATTGTCCCTTTTCCAATATCATTTGAAACGATACACTTCTCATTCACTCATGCATGCATACACCCACTCATAGAAAATTAATTATGTAAATATTACAAAAATCTAAAAGAATTTACAATACATTGTGATAAATACAAGGTCTGATCAATAAGGATCCAGACTGTTGCCATAGTAATGAAGCTAAAGCATGCAGAGTGAAGCTGCTTGGCAAAGATTGACCTTAAACACTGCTGTGTATGTGTAGAAAGTTGTCATGCTGATACCTGGTCAGAGGTCTACACAAAGTTGCAGAAAGTGTATGGAGAGGAGTGTATGAGCTACACGCAAATGTATAAGTGACCCAGATGTTTCCAAGATGGCTGAAAAAATGTCAATATTGATGAACATTCTTGAAAACCTACATCCAGCAAAACTGAGAAAGACATTGCATATGTGCATGCAACTGTGAGGGGAAATCATTGAATCACCATCCATGAGTTATCAGAGGATGTGCAGATTAGTTACAGTTCAGTTCAGTTCAGTCCGTTATCACTGAAGATTTGTGTATGTGACACATGTTTGCCAAGTTTGTGCCAAAACTGCTTTCAGTTGACCAAAAAGACACTCGGGTTTCAGTTGCACAAGATCTCCTTGATTGTGTCAAGAACGATGAAAACTTTTTTAATAACTTTGTGTAGACCTCTGAGCAGGTATCGCCAAGCTTTTGGCAAAATTTGATGCAAATTTCTCTGCTCAGCTTTCTCTATGGTTAATGTAATGATCACACACCTTCCTTCCAAGCACTGCTGTAAACAGCAGAAGTGAGCTAGAATATTAAAACTTAGTGTGCATGCACAGCAGCATTCAAGGTCAATCTGAAAAAAGCAGCTTCACTCTGCATGCTTTAGCTTCATTACTATGGCAACAGTCTGAATACTCATTGATCAGACCACATATATTCTTATATATCTGTCATATCAACAGTTTTGGTTCATTAATTTTCATGCTATGTATACAAGTGTAACTGTGTGTCTGTTTATCTTCATCACATATAAATTTTGTTGTTTTAGCATGCCAAAGACCACCTACAGTGGTCATCCACTCAGTTGAATCCAGATATTTTAAACATGAACTCTAGTACACATTGGCCATTGCTTCTGTACAATATTTGCCTGTTGTATACGACCTTTCACTTACGAACAAACATGATTCACGGTTGGGCGAATGCAGACGATGTTGAAAATATTAACTCTACAGACTTGCAAGTAAGTATTTTCTGTTGTTTTGTTAGAAATGATCATGAATTCTAGCTTCAACACAATTTCATAAATTTATGAGGAGCTATTTGTTTTATTTAATTGATCAGTTTTTGACAGGTACTTATTCTTATTGCCCCACCCCACTGAAGGATGAAAAGCAAAAGTTACACTGGCAGACTATCATCTTAAAATATAAAGTGATATAATCAAATATTACAACACATTTCATCTGAGGTTCTATTGTTTTTGTCATCTACTGCCCTTTTTACCAGAAATAGAAATGATGATAATAATAGTCCTTTCTACTATAGGCACAAGGACTGAAATTTTAGGGGAGGGGACTACTAGTTGATTACATCAACCCCAGTGCTCAATTGGTAATTAATTTATTGATCCTGACAGGATGAAAAGCAAAGTGGACCACAGCAGAATTTTAACTCAGAACATAAAAATGGACAAAATGCCGCTAAGCTTACCACCCTAAAGATGATACTAATAATAACAGTAACAATAATTGTTTCTAATTTAGACACAAGCTAGCAGCTTTTGAGAGGAGGTGTTTAGCCAATACCATCAACCCCAGTACTTAACTGATACTCTATTTTATCAACCCGAGAGGGATGAAATGCAAAATTAAGTACAGCAGGATTTGAAGTCAGAACAAAAAGAGCTAGAGCAAATCTTACAAGGCATTTTTTACAAAGTGGATGTAAAAAAAAGTGAAGTTTAGTACAACAAAATTATTTTTAAAAATGGAGTATTCTATATAAAGGCATGTTAACAAATTTCAAATCATATAAATAATAATATTAAATAAAACAATTAGAGCCAATTATACCCTGTTGAAAAGTTACCACCTAAGTTGAATCAAAGCACCCCATGGCTCCAACTACCTTCCTTTCCTTTATAGAAATTTGGGATTTTCAAACGTGCCGACAAGCAGTCTTGAGTTATATGAGCTGTGAAGAGCTTACATCCTCTGGTACATAACCTCTTAAATGTCCATAGATTACTGATGTACTCTTTACCAAAGGCTTATTTTTCAGGGTGGTGGTGGTGGTGGTTGTTCTACCAAGGCTAGAAGTTTGGTGGATGGGTTTGTTTAGTTTTTAGATGGTGTTTGTATCAGGGCTGTGGAATCACCTAAAGGTTAACTCCTTCAGAAGGGTGTAATATCATTTGATAGGAACACGGTACAAAGAAATACATAGAACAAGGCTGTAACTTTAAATACCTTTAATGTCGGCCTCACACACATATAAGCTGAATGATAAATAGAAGGAGTTTGATGCGTGGAGGCCATGATCTTCTTCTGTGCATTACCTCATGTCTGCTAGTCGCCGTGTGTCATAAGAGAGCCAACTAGACCATGTCCTTGCTTTCCGACATCTAGATGCCAAAAGAGGAAGTCACAAGACCTCATATCAGAATCTCACCGCTCAAATGCCATCTAGCATGAGCTTGTTTAAACCTGCTGTCAAGGGAGGTAACTGCACCTACAAGTTAATTATATTTACCTCAATACTTGAGTGGTACTTTATCAACCCCACTACCAACTCCAGAAAACTGAAAGGCAAAGTTGACTTAATGGGATTTGAGTTCAGATCATATAGTGCTGAACGGATATTGAAATGATTCTGCCAAATCACAATAATACTACAATGGAATCACAGGAAACAGTAGAATGGTAGGATAATTGATCACATGATTTACTTGTATAATGTGTCATTATTTAATACTATTTCTACCATCATCATTACTATGAATTCTGACATCCATTTCTCTCTATTCTAATTGATTGGATGGGATCTTCACTATAGGAGATTGCCTCTCATTTGAATCTTACACCTGTGGATCCTAGCAACCTGAGATATGACATCACCACTTTTTGCCATATTTCCTTGGTCATGGATAACTACTGACATCATATGACACATCTTTCAGCCATCACTCAGTATCTATTTCCATCATGTATCTATATATTTGCATATTTTAAAGTTAATATTTACTGGACAGTGAAGTACTTTATTGAATGCATAACCTCAGATAGTTAAAATGGAAGTGGCTAAAGTCGTATTTAGTTTGACTAATCCAACCAGTTTGTTCTAATAATATATCTTTGTTCTGGCAACATCTTTGGAAAAAATCTCTTTTTTCTTTTAAATCTAATTTTCAGGAAGCAATAAAATTTGCAGGATTTGACTTGAGAAGATTTTCAAAATTGGCCATTCCCAATGATACACAGATGCCTTGCCCTATTTCTTTGTCTGCAATCAGATATGTTTTTTCTGAGGTAATTATCATCAGCATAAATCGTTATCCTCATTATCATCCCTAGTGCACTCACTATTAACACCTTCAGCAATATCATCACCCCTAACATGATCGCTGTGTTCATTACTTTGACCACCACCATCTCTTTATCTCTGTTTCCATCATTATTCCATTTTTACATACCACTTTTTATTTAGACTGTTGTTTCACTTGTCTAGTGGCATTCTTTGCCCATTTCTAAACACACATTATACATGCATCCCCTAGCATGAGGCTGACCCCGACACACACACACACACACACCTACTCCAGGGCTCATAGTCCTGCTGCAGACTGCATAGCAATCTGTTCAAGTGGCACAAAAGAAAACATTCAGTCCATGCTGTAAAGTGGTAGGTATTAGGAAGGTCATCCAGCCATAAAAGCCATGCCAAAGCAAACATTGGAGCTCAATGTAGTCCCTTGGCACATCATTTCCTGTCAAACCATCCAGCCATGCCAACATGGAACATGGCTGTTAACTGATGATGTTGATGATGATATATACACTATATACACATACTATATATACACATGATGTGAGCATGGGTTAGATGGGGACTATTTGAGGCTACATTTTATTACTGGCTGCCCTTTCATTCAACATCTACTTGCTTTCTAAATAAGAGATTTTTAATTCCACATGTATATTGTCTGTCTTTAATACCCACTACAGATAATATTTGGTCGTTATTTACAACATACAAGAGATCAGATCTGTTTAAAAGGAATGGTTGAATATCTCGTCTCAGCAAATTCTCTCAAGAAGAACTTTGAATATAGCAAATGTAAGTAGGCTGATTTTAATATTTAACAACAAAAAAGGGATAAAATTATCATTTTCTTCAGGCTTTTAATGTTATCTTTAAAGATGAATTTTGGATAAAATTATCACTTTTTCAGACTATTAATGTTGTCTTTAAAGAGGAATTTTTACACACACACACACACACACACACTTGCACATATATACACATACATATATTTCACCATGTTGGACCACTGAACTCTACACGTTTTTTGTTTTTTTTTTCTCTATTTATTTCCTCTTATTCCTTTCTGTTGCAGAGTGCAGGTTTGAAACGTAAAAGACTTTTCCATTTTTCCCAAGTGTCAAACTAATACACTTACTTGTTGTTCCTACACCTGTCTTCATCTATTGTTTTTCTATAAATTTGAACTATATACATATATATATATACATACACCTACATACATACACACACACACATCCATCCATCTATCTATCTATCTGTTCTACCTTTTAGTCAGTTTGATTTAAGCATCATTGGGTGTCTTTTTCTTGGATGTGTACTTAGTTCCAGACTGAATGCCAACTGAGAAACTTTATTTCTAAACTATTTACAATCCCAGTATGTCAAACTAACACATAAAAGGCCCGATATGGCAAACACAAATTTGCATAATCTTATTTAGGCCTTTCACAAGTACTGCATTTGACCAGCACAAAGAAACAATAATGATAATGTAGACTGACAAAGAAGGACTGCGTATGTAACAGATACACAAGAATAGTTCGTAAGTAAAGTACCCAAGAAGTTCCATCAGTTTGCTGGTTGTTCATGTTATGTAAGATTATAAGACTAGCATCATAGTATAACCCACTCTGTAAAAGATTGAATTTAGTGTAGAGTAGGTGTGAAATAAATAATTTACATATCTGATCTCAAGCTATATTTTATCTCAACCAAAAGGAGAAATGCTACTTTTTTATTCTTAGATGTTATCAATGGGCAATAGAGATTTTCTTGCACTTTTACAATTTTAATATTGGATTCACTAATGCATATGAAGGGTGAATACTACTACAGCATTAAAATTTTGATATTGGCAGAGAATTGGGGATTGTGCAAAAGTCTATAATCAGCATACCAATCTCTGCAAATTATGTATTTTGGAATAATGTATTCCATAGTGTATATATCTTTGTGTAGGTATATACATATATGCATGCATGAACATGCACACACAAACACGTACACACATATGCATGCACACACACACACACAATAGAAACTTGGAATTCATTTCATTTTGCAGGCATAAACTGGCATTTCTATTCAAGAATTACAATACTCCATTGTTAATTATGTGTGAAAATTCTATAGTTATTCCAATTAATTCTTATCATTGTACATTTATACTTCAATAGTTTTCTATAACTGAGTTTCCATGTTTTTAAGTCTTGGTTTAATGTTTTACAAATTTCATTCATATAACTTTTTATATCAAGTTATACAATCATTCTAAAACTTGTTTATGGTTTCTTTCCTTTTCTTGTTTTACTTTCTCTTTATTTTTCTTACATCTTTTCCACTCATATCATTCATATAAGTTTGCTTTGAATCAGTGTATGATCATACTTTCTCTCCACCTCCTTTTTTTTTCCTTATTTTCTTTTGTATTATATTTCATTTACATTTTAAGAATTGATATAATTTTGTTTTGTCTTTTAATTAATATATTATATGATCATTATAAACCTCATTTGTTTTTCTATCCCCCTTCCCTTCTATTTTCAGACATATCAACAGTATGTTAAATCATATACATATATAAATGTATATTTTTTTCAACTCCTTATCTACCTGAATAACTAAAAGAGTAAAGTTGTTGTAGGAAAATTTTAGCTTCATTTAAATATTATATCACTCTCCTTTTTGTGTTGAGTACTTTTCTCAAATTCATATACATTTGCCTATGATTGTGTGTGTGTGTGTGTGTATTCTTCTGTCATTTCCTTTATTTCTCCTACTATTTATTGTCAACCTATTTCTATCCTCAGTGAAATACTCAGGTCTGACAGCTTTATATAATAGTCCCAGGAATTTGGCAAACCTTCAGCAAGAACTGGGCAAAATACCAAACCAATTTCTCGCTTCACCACAAATGTGCCACTTACATAAGTACCAAGAGGTAGAGTTATTTATCTCTTGAATATTTCAATTACTAATGATTGGTCAAATGACTGATTTGGTGTGATGAATTTAACACTTCACTGAAGTATTAAACTTCAGTTAAGTATTAAACTGCAGCTGATATAATTGATTTTTGCCTGTAGCTTTACAGAGTAAGATGTATAAATATAAATAGCTTCTCTTAAAAACATCTCACTGGTCATGCATATCTAAAAAAACTATTATTTGTGCTTCTGTTGTTGACTATCCTCAACTCAGCAACAATTGTTGTTATGAAGCCCTGTAATAGTTATTCATTCCTGTTAATGGTATAGTTGTTAAGTTCCAGATTAATCATGATTCACTAGGCCTTTGACCAAAGGTGTTCCATCTGTTGACTGTATTCAACCATAGTATACTTAATACTGCATTTATTAATGAGTTCTTTTTTTTTTTTAACTGTAGGATGTGATCCGAGATGTGTTGTAAATTTTAAAGTTGCTACTAAATGTTTACCATTTTTAGAAAGAATGTTTTGTAATGATTGCATCATATTTTCTTTAGGCATTACCAAAAAATGAAGAATATGTTCTGAAACAACTTGATATGTTGCTAACTTCTCTACCACCAAAAACATCCTATATACATTCACAAACCTCACACATGGCTTCAGTTGGTATGTACCAAATTAAAATCATGACACTAGATTTAGTTTAATACCCTGTAATTTAACTAGATTTATAATTTCCAGTGTGTATTCAATACAGAAATATTATCCACTTCTGTTTTATAAACAACAAAATAATTTTGATATTTTCACTTCTTATTTCATATGTATAGCAAAACTAGACATTCTGATTATTGATTCATATCAAAGTTCATCCACTTCTGGGTATGTTACTGTAATTTTGTGTTAGTCTTAACAGGATCTAGAGCTGTGCAGGCTGTCTCCAATGGAGAATATTAAAAGAGGTGATCCCTAGTGTGCAGTTTTGCATTTTGAGACTGTACATTGGGTTTGTACATTCTTAGTGCAACTTTTAAACATCCAAATTTTATACAAAGTCCAGATATTTTAATTTTTCCCTGAATTTATTGACTTCTGTGGGGGTAAACTATTGTTTGATGGGAATTTCCATTATTTATAGATATAGCAACTTGGCAAGTCTCTTCTTCCACATTGTAAAGCCAGGTTTCAGTGATGTGTTCTCTAATTTAGTGTTACTAGTCAGATTGCATTTGTGTCAGGTTTCATTAACATAGTCTTTACTGAATTGATTAATTAGTGACTAAGGAAGAAATTCTTACATGGAACTATCTAATATGATCCATGAGAAAGTATTGTAAATAAATCCTGTGCCAATGCCACACAAAAAGCACTTGTGCTGATGCCATGTAAACTGCACTGATGCTGGTGGCACATTAAAAGCATCCAGCACACACTGTAAAGTAGTTGGCAATAGGAAGGACATCCAGCTATAGAAACCAAGCCAAATCAGACTGGAACCTGGTGCAACTCTCCAGCTTGTCATCTCTGGTCAAACCATCCAATCCATGCCAGCATGATGATGACAATGAAATCCAAATATATATTTCACGATAAATGAAGAAATAAAGATAATTTGCTGTATATCCCACAACTGAAATATTATTATTGTACGGATGAAATATATATATTTGGATAGTAGGCTTCATCATTTCTGCTTTGTTAAATAAGTATTAATATTTTTAATTTGCTTTGTTAAATAAGTATTAATACTTTTAATTGCCATGACCAATACTGTAGAGAAGTGAAAAGCTGCTGGCAACACTCAACCTTTGACATGATTTTGCTCCCTAGCTGAAGCTAATTATTTTCAGTTATATTAATAATATGTTTGAGAAACGTATGAACACAATTTTATTTTTCATTCTGTATAAAAAAATAAAAATCAAGAGAAACTCTTTCTATATTTCTTTCTTAAAAATATTCCTATTTATAATCAGATGGAACAACTTCAGTACCACAGGTGATAAAATATTGTCCAGAACAGCAAATTCAAAACTGGAGATCCTGTATTGAAATGTGGCGATTATGTGTGACATTGATAACCAAACTACCCAGAATCCTTTCAAAGGTAAGTTCTATCACCAAACTTTGGATATTTTTGTTGATCAGAAAACTAAAATTATCTTTGTGCAGGGAATTCAGAAAATAGTTTTTATTTCTGCAGCTGAGATATTTGATACCTGTCACCTACAAAAACAGAAAACCATTTTTCTTCCTCACTAAAAGCACAAACAGTAGTTAGGGAAGGCTTGACATGAAATTAACTGTTTAAATATCATAAGTATGGGTACAAGTGAATTCAAAAGTTCAATCTTTGATAACATGATAGTGCTAGTTAAGAAACAAATCTGTATTGCTTCTGATGAAACTTGCTTAGCATACCTACCTCTCCTACTTCCATTATTTTATTATGTCTCCACTATGTCCTGCAATAAGCATTTCATCTTATCCTTCACCCACTGAACTGCATAGGTCATAAAGTTATTTTCCCCTCAGCTTATTTTCTTCCAACTACCAACATGTCAGAGACTCAATTCAACATCAGCCATTCCAATCTCCCCCAAATCTACTCTTCTTCTTTAGTATAAATTGTTTATTGAAAATTCTCCAGTCAGTTACATAGTCTGGTATTAGACGTTTCATATACAGCAAATAATGATAAGGTAGGTTGGTAGTTTCCTTACATGTCACACTGTTACAGTATGCACTGTTGGTGTAAATTGGAAGTTTCCTTTCAGGCCTCTCATCATCGTCATCATTATCATCATCAATTAACGTCCATTTTCCATGCTGGCATGAGTTGGACTGTTTGACTGAGGTCTGGAGAGCCAGTGACTGCACCAGGCTCCAATTTGATCTGGCAATGTTTCTACAGCTGGATGCCCTTCCAAATGCAAATCACTCCGAGAGTGTAACAGGTGCTTTTTACGTGCCACTGGCACAGGAGCCAGTTAGGCAGGCCTGGCATCGATCACATAACAATATATATTGTTAGGATGGGTTGGCATTTCAGGCTATTCCATTACAGAACTGATAGGGTGAATTGGCTTTTTCCAGGTAATTACAATACAGTATGTATTTATGGGGCAGATTAAAACTTTCCTTTTAGGACACTCCATTGCAACATGTGTTGATGGTGCTTTCTCAGAAACACTTTGTATTCCATTGAGCTTCATGATTCAGTTATGACTTCCTCATATAGAGAATTTTCTCATTATCATTTCTAAATAACTCACTCCTGTACAGGATTACCAGACACCAAGCACAGTCAGCTAGACAATTCACATCTGATATATGCTATTTCCATGAACGAAAATTTTGAAATATCATCCAATGGAAACCTAACAACCTGGTCTATTATCTATGCACATCAATTTAATATAACACCGCATACACTCCTTACTTTTCAATAACTCACAATTAAAACCTCATCAAACTATACAAATGCTAGGCCTCACAATCTCCGATGACTTATCGTGGTGGCCATGTATGACCCACTTCCCAAGGACTGGGATAAATGAAACTTGACATAATTATTAGTCCTTCTCTACATAGCCACCACCAATGGTGACACACTTCTCCCATTGCTTTATGCAGCTGTGAAAACCTCATCTGTAGTAGTCGCTAGATTGTGTCTAGAGCCAATGGAAATAAGTTCATCATCATCCAAAAAGTGCTTCTCCTTTAAAAAAGACTTCATGGTTGGAAAGCGGTGGAAGTCAGATGGTGTGAAGTCAGGAGAGTAAGGGGGATGAGAAAGGATTTCATAGCTGCAGGAGTATTTTCATCTGGGCAATATGTGCATTGTGAACTAGGCCGTTGTCTTGGAGGAGACAGACTCCTTTGGTCAGTATGCCATGCCTCTCTGCTTTGATGGCATCCCGCAATTTCTGCAGCAGAGGATCATAATATGCCCTGTTAATTGTGGTGCCCTTTGCCAGAAAATCCATGATCACTACTCTACTCTGGTCCCAAAAGACTGAAGCACCAGCTTGCCTGCTGAGGGTTGGACATGAGCCTTCTTTGGAAGTGGTGAGTTATGCTTTCATTGCTTCAGTGAGACTTTGGTCTGAAGATCATAGTGATGTACCCATGTTTCATCCTGTGTGATAAGCCTGCCGAAAAAGTCCTCCTCATTTTTTGGCACATTGCCAAAAGAGCCTGGGAGCAATTAACTCATTCCTGCTTCTGAAAAGATATGAGCATCCAGGGAATCCATCATGCAGACAACTTCCACATGTGCAAATGGTCATGAATGATTTTTTTCCACAGACCCTACTTTTATCTTCACTTCTTGGGCTAGTTGCTGAATAGTTATGTGGCAATCCGCCAAAATGGCAGCTTCCACTTTATGGATAGTGTCATCATCAATTGCAGAATATGGTCATCCAGGAATAGGAGTGGTTTCTACTGATATCCAACCACATTTGAACTGGCGATGCCAATGCTTGACTATGTCGTATGATGGTGCATCATCACTATAAACTTCTTTCATCTCATCGAAAATCTCTTTTGGTGTACAACCTTTCAAGTATAAGAACCTGATCACTGATCTACATTTAACTCCCTCCATTATAACACCTTAGTCCGCTTCAGCAGCCATAAAAGACAAACGAGTACTAATGGAAAGCTGCAATTTACAATGTGACATGTAGAGACATGTATGATTATACCCGTACAAGTTCCGTTTCCTGCAATAACCAGAAGTGGGTCAGGGGAAATCTTTAATGAACATCTCTCATATCTGTCACATTGTTAAAGGTGTATCTTAAAGACTAAGCCTCCTCATTAGGGCTAGAAACTATTTCATTTGTGAGTAGTTAGTTTCTGATGCAACTATATAAAGTTTCACCCATATTGAAGTACTGCTCATATATGTGGAGTTGAACAGCTGCTACATATGAAACCATTCTGAACAATATTTTTTTTAAATGGGTCACCTAACTTTTGATAAACTTTCACCCACCAACACACGTCACTCACAAACACACTGATGTGATATGTCCTCTCTCAGTAACTTCTATCAGTACTTCTATACTTCATGTTTTTCTGACCTGTCAAGCTGCACATCTCACTAACCAAAATTGGCTGGTCCATTCAATTCTCTTCCACTGGGTCTCACCCTCAGAATTCCATGCTAAATTCTGTCGTTTAATCCACACTCCCAACAATGACAATTCTCTGGAACCCCGTCCTTGCCAATATTTTATGACAAATATCCAGCTCCAAAAGTCCATCAACCTCAATAACCTCACCACCAAACTGGGAGTATCCTGAAAAGATGTAGGTACTGCTGCTGCTCCTCCTCCCCTTAACATCACCTAACTTTACTTTTTCTTTATTTTCAGGAATATCTTCTAAGCAGAATGTCTAAACTTGGTGGCACCACAGTCTATAACAAGTTTATTCTGGAAGAAATATTTCTTCTCCATAAAATAGTTAATGAAGTAAAGACATCAGTCCAGGTTTGAATATTTATTGACTCATTAAGTAAAACATGTATAATAATAATAATAATGATGATGATGGTGATAGATAATGATTTAAATTCTTTGTTAATACAAGTGTTCACTCACTCGGGCTCATTGGTCAAAACACTACAACTACTGTTTTCACAGATTTATTGTTTATTTTCCCTGCCTTTTTTTACTGGTACATAATAACTTCTGAGCTTTGTGAATCAGCAACACTTCACTTCTCCCACACTTGTTTGATACAACCAAATGTCTTCCTTTTGTCATCTCTGCTCTCTTTCATACCTATATTAAAGCCTGCACTCAACACTTTTACCCAACCCTTTTTTCTAATGAACTGAAACTCTTTAGAACTACTTTCCATACAAGACATTCATTAAAAGTTCAAACTAAACATCAATCAAGAACACTTATTTTGCTCACATTCCTCCTAAATAAAGCCAAAAAATAAAATCAGCATAGAAATCTTCTTGGTTTAAATCATAAACCATTGTTGATTACACATAAAGCCAGTATTGTAAGGAAACTGTATTGTTGCTTTAATCAACTCCAACATTTTACTGATATTTATTTTATAACCTGTGAGTGATTAAAGTAAAGATAAACCCAACAGTCTTCAATTCCCTCTAGTGACCACTAAACTAATTACTGTAAATACTCCATACATTAAGTATATTAACACAAGCTTAACTAGTGTTCATACTGATGGCATTTCTGAATTATTTATCATCTAAACAATTCTATTTTCCTATGCCAACCAATCTACATTTAACTAGTAATTCTGTTAACACTACATCAGTAAGTATGATGACATCTTTGTTTTGTGAATGAGGTCAGAATATAAGAGAAACATGTCCAGAGTTGTTTATTTGCTGAGACATTGAAAATAATATTAGTTGTTGATAATATTGTTTTTTGTTGTTTTTTCCTCACACAATTATTTTGTAATTAGCTTTTTAATTCTTTAAGCAATTTTGTTAATGCTAACATACTACCTTTTAATTATGTGAATGCATACTTATGAAATGCTATCTTTCCTATTAAACATATTAACACTAACTTGAATATTGTATATTCTTCTGTATCCGTGTCATGAAAAATGATAAGTTTATTAATTACAGAGAATGGCATATACATTCAAATGAATTATATTCTTACTTTTGAAAATATTTTCTATACCAAATAATATTCTATGTCGTCATCGTCATCATTTACATGTTAGCATAGGTTGGACACATCAACAGGACCTAATGAGTTGAAGAACTGTGTCATGTTCTAATGTCTGTTTTGGCATGGTTTTTACAGCCGGATGTCTTTCTTATGCCAACCATTTTATAGAGCATATTGAGTGCTTTTTTTTTATTAATGAAACAAACACTAATGATGTTGCCTCGTATATATATAGAGAGAGAGGTGGGAGAGAAAGAGAAGTGATAAAGTAAACAATAAAGATTTTCAGTTATAAATAAGCATTAAATTAAATCAGACACTTCACAAGTACAAACCTAAGATGTTAAAAATGTACATGAAACCAGCCTGGTTCTATGTGTCTTTTTTCTAGCTGAGGTTCTCATGTTGTGAACAACAACTAAGAGTTCAGTAAGATAAAGCATTAAGATTGGCATGTATTTCTGGCCTTTTTAAACTCATTGTGTGTTTTGTGGAATTATTTCTATTTGACATCCATTGACAGTGGCACTTGTGCATATTGTCCAAAAGAGAAAAGATGTTTGGATCATTTGAGTCAAACCAGTCTTAGTGTTTCCTATTAACACACCCAAGTGTTTCACAAGATGACTCAAATACAGCATTTTTAAAAGCCAACTATGCTGATTCAATATCTGTGTTGTCAAATTTGTTGTCACAAGTTGTTTGAAATGATGTAAAATTGTCATTGTTCCTCAGCTTTGTCACATTCACTTTTCGAATTGGTCAAGTGTGATTACTATGAATTGGACTGCGGATAATAAAATTCACCTTTGACTGTATCAGCCTATGGTCAGACCAGCACTCCCCAACGGAGAAAGAACGTGTTACTTGGACATCTTCCTTCATGAAAGACCTCACAGTTATGTAATCAATAAGGTGAAAATGGTTTGATCAGGGATGCTTCCAGGTAGTTTTGTGGTGGTTGAGGAGTTGGAAAATATTGGGGTCATCCCATAAATAATGCAGTACTTGCATCTGTGCCGGTGGCATGTGTAAAAAGATTCGAGCGAGGTCGTTGCCAGTACTACCTGACTGGCCCCCGTGCCGGTGGCACGTAAAAGCACCCACTACACACTCGGAGTGGTTAGCGTTAGGAAGGGAATCCAGCTGTAGAAACTCTGCCAGATCTATGATTGGAGCCTGGTGCAGCCATCTGGTTCGCCAGCCCTCAGTTAAATTGTCCAACCCATGCTAGCATGGAAAGCGGGCGTTAAACGATGATGATGAAAGTTCTTTTTTAATCTAAAATATACTCTCCTTCATGTTCCACAATGCTCTTTCATCTATCTGGTAGACTTGCAAGACCCCTTTTCCAAAATTCATTTGTCCATGATAAAAAATACTCCTCTAATACTGTTCTGATCTTGAATTAATATTTTTTCCATCCAAATGATTTTGAAGACTGCAGAATAAATGATAATCAGATGGGGCAATCTCCGGCAAATAGAGTGGGTGGGGCATCACTTCTCATTCAAACTGCTCCAGCCTTTGGAATATCATCCTTGCTGATGTGACCAAGAATAATCCTGATGGAAGAACACTTTTCGTCTTGAAACCAAACATGGTCGTTTTTTTCTAGCGCTGACTTGAATGACTGGTTGAATGACCAAATCCAAGCTTCTTTGCTAGTTCCTCAACAGTTACAATGGCATTTTGTTCGACCAGGGTTTGCAGGGCGTCCTCATCAAGCTCTACAGATCTTCTAGGACAAGGCTTGTCTTCTAGGTTGTAGTTTCCAACTCAGAATTTCTGGAATCACTGTTGATACTGGCTTACGCTTATTGTCCAATCCTCATATACTGCATTAATATTCCTCACACTTTCCGTTGAGTTGTTGCCTTTATTGAACTCATAAAGCAAAATATGCCAAATATGCTCTTTTGTCACTTCCATTGTAGCTTTGAAAAAAATAACTGTTAAAATCGTACTGCACTCTTCAAATCTTGCACTAAGAATAAGTGCAAGGTGACACTACTACCTGCTTTTATAGCAAGTTATGCAGATAGTTTATCCCATCTAGCCCCAACTTTTAGTTCATGCAATTGAAAAAATCGCATTATTTATGGGATGACCCAATATTATTGGTAATCAAAAGTTCATACTCACTGTAAAGCAATAGCAGGAGATGGCCTTTGGAGTTTGCCTTACCAACCCCATGCTTCCCTATTATGTCATCCCATATGGATGTATCATAGCATACATGTGTATTGAAATCACCAAGGAGGAGAAGTTTATCATGGATGGAGACACCTCTCAACTGGCTACATAGCTCAGAGTAGAACTGCTCTTTAACTTCTTCATTTGAGTTCATGGTTGGAGCATAGCAGCTGAAAATAGTTGCATATTTATTTTTGCCACTGTAGATGCACAATGACATGAGTCTTTTACTAATGCCAACAGGCAGAGATTCAAGTTGTTTCATCAAGTCATTCCATATAACAAACCCAACACCTGCCTCTTTCTTTACTTCCTGAGGTTTACCTATCCAGAAAAAGTGTTTTCAATTTGCTTAATTTTCTGATGCAGGTTTGGGTGCCCAGTCATTTGCACCTAATGACAAGGAACAATGCAAGCAAATAATTTTTGGGTCGCATTTTCTTGACCTCTCCTCCATAGGAGGAAAGTGGTGTCATTCTAAACAGGTCTGCTTTGTAGTGAAAGGAGGACACGAATTACACAATTACCCACAAATGTTGTGTAAAGCAGCCATCTCCCTTTCACCACCTATTTGCAAAGTTCAAGCTAAGAACTTCCAGTGACATCCTTCACCTGTTCCCATCACTATCCCTTCATTGTCATAGGATTTATATATATATATATATATATTATATATATATATATATATATATATATATATATACTTTGATACTTTTCGGCCATTATTGGCCCAGGCCATGTCTAACTTAATAGCACCACCTGGTGCTATATATATATATATATATATATATATAATAACAAAGATGACTCATGAATGGAAATTTTCAGACTTTATTAATGTATCACAACATATGTTTCTGTATTCCACTGTTCATTTGTGAGAACATTTTCATATTCATAGGATATTATTAAAGATGATTTATGATATCTATGAGTTTTAATTTTGCTTTCATTCCATGTGTATGCTTCCTTGGGCAGTCACAATCATACATTTTTGCTAGCCCAATGCTTTCACTCAAAGACATTTAACATTTTACACCAATCAGGATGTTCCATTAAATTTTGGGGTGTTACTTGTGAATCAACACAACATACTAAAGAGAGAGATTATGATAAAAGAGTGTGTGTGTATGAATGTGCATATATATATATATATATATATGCACATATATATATATATATATATTATATATATATATATATATATGCACATATATATATATATATATATATATTATATCATCATCATCATTGTCATTTAATGTCCGCTTTCCATACATGGGTTGAATGGTTTGACTGAGGACTGGCAAGCTAGAAGGCTGCACCAGGCTCCAATCTGATCTGGCAAAGTTTCTACAGCTGGATGCCCTTCCTAACATCAACCACTCCAAGAGTGTAGCGGGTGCTTTTATATGCCACCGGCACGAGGGCCAGTCAGGCGGTACTGGCAACAATTATGCTCAAAAGGAGTTTTTTACGTGCCACCTGCACAGGAGCCAGTCTGGCGGCACTGGCTACAACCACACTGGAATGTTTTTTTTCACGTGCCAGTAAGGTAATGCTGGCAACAATCACGCTCGAATGGTGCTTTTTACGTGGCCCTGGCAATGATGATGCTCAGATGGTGCTTTTAATATTCCATTGGCACAAGTGTCAATCAGGCAGTACTGACATTGGCAAGACACTTACAGTTTTATATTTAAGAGATGAGGAATTATTTACATTTGATGGATATTTGTCCTCATCTTGTTTGTTGACCTGAATAATAATAACAACAACATTGAAAAATACCTTAGGAATGAGAACCCAGGTTCAAAATTTCCCCAAGACACCTGATGAAGGCTAGAGGGTATATCAGCTGAGACATGTTAACAACAAACAAGATGAGGACAAATATCCATCAAATATAAATAATGTAGAAGACACTTGCCCAAAGTGCAATGCAATAAGGCTGAACTCAAACCCCATAATGTGAGCTTCTTAAACACACAGCCATTAAATTCTTTTCTTAATTTTGATATTTTGTATGCCATGTGATAGATTTCATTAAGACTAAAATAGGAGTAAAATGTCAGAGCCGTGTGAGAAACATTTCACCCTTTCACACACTTCAACACTATTCCATTAGTGTGACAGCAAACACATGCAAGCTAATTATCATATAAGGTTTGACACTAACCTAAGTTTTAAATATATTAGAATTAACTAAATTATATATATTATGTTAACATTATTAATAGGTAAGATAGTGATAACATTTAATGCTAGTAGGAAGAGTATAGCATGAGTTGATTGTGATTAAATGTACTAATTAGTAATATAATTGTAGGTTTCAACATTCGGAGGACCAGATATAACTGAATGAACTAAACTGTTTGATTATGAGACACAGTGACATGTATGAAGTTACTGTTCAATAAATGGAATTACCCAGTAATGGTTATACTACCATGAAAGCCAATTTTGGCTTCACAGGGTTTCTACAACACCAGTAAACTGGATGGGACACTTTCTAACCTCCAGTGGCAAAGAGCCAGCACCATACTTCTACCAATCTTTCTGATGTGTGCTGAGATTAATTTTTCCTAAATTCTTGTGTACAAAACCAACTGGTAAATTGTCTGAAATAGGTCTATAATATTGTATTGTATAAATAATGTATGTGTGTTGTGAGGATATCTAAGTCCTAACATTCTGAGCAAAGTCCATTGTTCAAAGAAATGATGGCGTACTGGATGATTGTGAATAAAGATATTGGGAATGTAATCCCTCTCCTAGGAACCTCTTCCCTTGTTATGCATCTTGCACTCCCAGCACCATCTCTACCACTAGATTGACACTGAATGCCCCTTTCATGCCTGCCATCAACACCCGCTCCTTTTATTGTAACCCACTATATCCACCCTGTGTACCTCTAATCCTCATCTCTTTCACTGTTCCTCTTCTCTCCCCTCTATACTTCACCTCACTTCCCTACTTCTCACCTGTCTATGGTTTTATAATACTATTGTTCTCTCACAAAACTTCATATATTACACCCTATTACCTCCTCTTCCTTGATCCATTTATTTTTTTTTTGCTTACATTCCTTCAAACTGAGATTAACCATTGCCCAATTTTCTATCTATGTTCATCATCCACTTCATTCACTTCTATCCTCATATCTACTGTCAGTCATCTTTCACATTCTCACAAACCTACCAACCCACCCAGCTATCCTCAATTATCTGTCCCAGTTCTCTCTTTATCCAATTTCTTGTACCTTAAAGATATGCCCTGACACCTCATTTCCACCATCTTTTGTCCCTTTCCTGCTGGGGTATTCATATGTCTCCTCTACAGTAAGACATTTCCTGCCCCTCAACACCTGGAACAAAACCACTTCCCTCAACTCTACACTCTAATTCCATCAAGGGATTTGTCTTGCAAGTTACTTGGTGATCTCATGAGTGCTAATGCCATGAAAAAAAAAACACCACATAGACTCCCTTAAGTTGTTGGAATTAGAAACCTTGTCAAAGCAGATTCTGGTGCCCAACACAGCTCTTTGGCTAGTTGGATCCTGTCAAACCATCCAACCCATTCCAGAATAGAATACAGATGTTAAATGATGATGAGATAGTTACACACATGCATGCGCGCACACACTCACATGGTAACAAATTGGTAAGTACCATGCAAATTAATGGGGTTAATACAAACAACTAAAATACTTCAAAGCATTAAAATGACTCACAAACAGAGAGATCTTCACAATTCAAATACTGAAATTACTAAAAGAATAAATAATCTTTTTTTTTTTTTGCAGGCTGTCAAAACTATCTTTGAAGAAAAGGATTTGGGCATGAAGTTCTCTGAGGAGATTGTAAATGTAGCCAGAGATATCTTACAACATAAAATCCCTCACACTTGGAACAAACTGATTGGAGAGACAGCCCCTCCATGCACCATTGACTTGATGCAATGGATTCAACAGTTGCAAAATAGATCTCTTTTCCTTGAAAAAATTACTTATTTTGTGAGTTTCTTTGCAGTCTAATTAATAGATTTTTATATCCCCATAGATGTGGACTGAACTTTTAAAGGATTTAATGTTTAACCCTGAAACAGCAGAAAAAGGTTCCATAAATGTGTGTGCCAAATGGACAAACAAACAAAAGCTATCACTTTTCTAAAGGATAATTTTTATATTTATTTTCACTTGAAATAAGTACAATTGCTATAAAAATTATCAGTCTCTTGCACAGTAAAATTTACAATCTCATTATCAAAAAGTGCCATAAAATATTCAATTTCTTTTGATGATGTCCACTGTTTAAAGGTTAAGATCTTTACAACTAGTCAAGCTGAAAGGGGCTTTTTTATAATGGCTTCGCAAGAGGAGAAGGGTATCTCCCACAGCTTCCATGTTTCGTGATAGAAACAGTGTAAGTTAGCCTCACTCAAGGGATATGGACTGAATGCTTGTTGCAACAAAGTGGACTGTGCTCAGGGTACCCAAGTATCAGTGGGTAGTGTTAAACTAATGTCAGAAATTACAATTGTGCTTGTCTAGTCATATATGTAGTTGTTCTTCCACACAATGTGGTACTGCAGCATGTCTTTAGCTATGATAGCCAAAACAAAACATTGGCCCTATAGCTGTGGAGTTGAACAGCTAGTTTACTGACCATGCAGGCCTGAGATCATATCTTACTACAGACATGTTGCTGTAACTCTATGTAAGATACATGTCTGTAAGACCAAACTAAAGTGTATTACAGCTATATTGGTCCCACATCATCTTCACACTTGACTAGTTAATAGTATGCAAACTGCATTATTCAGCCAACAATGTACAAATGTTCATATTTGCTCACCCATACCACACACATTGTTCCATTTAGTCACAGAAGTATGAACTGTGCCATTGACTTATTCAAGTCCTTGAATTTCTTTAGGTCGAGTGCTTATAGAGTGGTTCACTGTACTTCCACATAGAACCTATTTTACAGCTTAATGGATCCAATCAGGGAAACCATAACCTCTAAAATATGGCACACATTACCAAGTCTTGCTTGCTTATGAATGATGCTTGTGTGTGTGTATTGGAAGATGGACATTAAACAATGATGATATATGACAAAAGAACATTGCCACCTACATATATATATATATATGTAGGATAGCTGTGTGAAAAAGTGTCACACCCTCGCAGTTGAGGGAACCTGTGGTAGAGGAAGACCTAGGATGAAGTGGTGAAGCACGACCTTTGAACATTAGGCCTCACTGAGGCAATGACTAGTGACTGAAACCTTTGGAAATATGTTGTGCTTGAGTAGACCCGGCAAGCCAAGTCAGACCATAACCCGTGGCCTATGCCAGTGGTGTAACCAGCCCATTTACGCATACCTTTCCTTGGACACTAAACTCTGCTTGCAAAGACCTGTTGAGGCAAATGAAATTGAAATCAAATGCAATGACAGCACTGCATGACTGGCATCCATGCTAGTGGAGCGCTAAGAGCACCATCCGAGCATGATTGTTGCCAGGGCCACTGACTCGCTTCCATGCCTGTGGCACGTAAAAAGCACTATTCGAGCATAATTGTTACCAGCATCGCCTTACTGGCACTTGTGCCAGTGGCACATGAAAAACTACATTCAAGCGAGGTCATTGCCAGTGCCACTAGACTGGCTCCTGTGCAGGTGGCACATAAAAAACACCATTTGAGCGTGGCTGTTGCCAGTACCACCTGACTGGCCCTCATGCCAGTGGCATGTAAAAGCACCCACTACACTCTTGGAGTGGTTGGCGTTAAGAAGGATATCCAGCTGTAGAAACTTTGCCAGATCAGATTGGAGCCTGGTGTAGCCATCTGGCTCACCAGTCCTCAGTTAAACCCATGCCAGCATGGAAAGCGGACGTTAAACAATGATGATGATGATGATACTATTGTAAAAGATAAATATTTTTTTACAATGATACAAGACCAAAAATGTCTTCTGGAGGAATATAGTTGATTGAACTAATGCATACTAGTTTTAATTTTATTAACATAACTAGTTTTAATTTTATTAACCCTGAAATGAAAGGAAAAACTGACTTAAGTAAGAACTCAAGGAGGCATAACTTAATATTACTAAGTAACTGATACCCAACCATTTCTGTTGTTCTCTTCATCATCATTTAGTGTCTGTTTTCTATGCTGATATGGATTAGATAGTTTGATTGGAACTTATAAACCAGAGAGCTGCACCAGGCTTCAGTCTGTTGTGGCTTGGCTTCTACAACAGGATGCCCTTCCTAACACCAACCACTCCAGAAAGTGTACTATCTGCCTTTAACATGTCACCAGCACAGGTGCCTTTTATATGCCACCAGGACAAAACTAATAAAACAGAAATGAATAAAACTTTCTGTGTGTTTTAAAAGGCAAACATGACTTTCCTATGAATCAACTAATTAAACAAAAATGTATCCAAAGAATTTACTACAAATAATCATTGGTTAATCAATGTTTGATTTATAGATGATAGCAATAGAAATTATTTGCAAAGATTGTCACTATCATTTGGTTATGTTATAATTTTTTCTTAATATTCTTTTGCAGGGCCGAGAGAAAATGCCCTCCTATTGGCTAGGTGCTTTCTTCAGACCAAAAATGTTTTTATCCATCTTCAGGAGAGAGTTTATCTGCAAAATGTCAATTGAAAATAATGATTATGAAACAATAACAGTTCATACAGTGATCACAGGAAGAGATAAAGATCATGTATTTATTAATTTTGTTTTTACTTTCTTTCTCTTTTATAGTTAGGCTTTAAAGAAGGGATTTTGTCCATAGCCTTCATGGACCCTCTGAGGTTGATGATGTCAGTGTAGTTGATGTTCTGTTGGATGTTAGTTATGGTTGCAAGAAAAACACAAGCAAAGAAAGAGAATTTCTTGAGGACTGGCATTCTGGAAATGAGCTGGAAAAATGGTTAATGCCAGGCTTGGTGGTGGTTATGATAGGGTACTGTACAAGAGGAAGAGAAACGAATGAGCAAGGTATCCAAGAGATCTCACTACCACAAGAAGTGTGGCCACTGTGGTTTTTATAGAAGGGTATATCGTCATCACCATCAACAACCCTTGGACATTACTGCCTCAAGTTCTAGGAGTTGTAGGGTTAGCTACTTGGTTTCCATGACAAATAAGTGACCAAGATCACAACATTCCATCTGAACAGGATGCCAGTCTGTCACAGGGTTACTCATTTACTACTAAGGTAACTGGAACAATGTGAAGTGTTTCATTCAAGAACTCAACACACTGCCCTGGAATCAATACCACAGTCTTCAATCTTGAATCAATAGCAAAGAGACATGACTACAGAAGACTAACATTCTACTGTTCTAATATATTATCAAAATGACAATCCAAGTAACTATATTTCCATATTAACACAATAGTACATTGGCACAGGAACACATACAAAGGTGGTGGGAGTAGCAATGATTAAATTGTCCCCAGTATATATTTTACCATTTCTAGAGGAAGAAAAGTAAAATTGAACTCTAAAATTGTCGCATCTAAGCTCAGAATTTTTGAGGGATAGATTTGTTTGACTGTCTATAGAAAGTTGGTGTTAAATCCAAACTCATTAAACACAACTGTTATTCTGTTACTTAGGTTATCAAGTTATTGTTAGGGATAGTAGCTAAAACAGAGAGGAAGTTAGAGAATACCAGGGAGTTGTTAGTTTTGTTATCAATAAAGGATTTCTCTCTTTTTCTATGAGATGCAAAACTGCTTGAAGAAAGAATATTTTCAAATATTGTGTACCCTGGACTATATTAATATTTTATTCTTTTATTTGTTTCAGTCATTTGACTGTAGCCATGCTGGAGCACTGCCTTGAAATCGACTCCCAGGACTTATTTTTTTAAGCCTAGTTATTCTATCAGTCTCTACCGAACCACTAAAGTTACAGGCACATAAACACACCAACACTGGCTGTCAGTGATTGTGGGACAGACACACACACACATATATACATATATATACAATGGGCTTCTTTCAATTTCCGTCTACCAAATCCATTCACAAGGCTTTGGTCAGCCCGAAGCTATAGAAGACACTTGCCCAAGGTGCCACACAGTGGGATTGAACCAAGAACCATGTGGTTGGGAAGCAAGCTTCTTACCACACAGTCACACCTGTGCCTTTCAGACAATTGCGTCTACATAAATATGATGCCCAATTTGAAACACCTGAGATATTTATAATTTAGAGTCGTTTCTTGGAGACATTTTATTATTATACTCTCTAGGCCATACTTTATGTTGTTATGTCAAAGCTCCCCACTGCTTTCAATCACATTTTGAAATTGTTCACTTTGGTTCTGCAGATGGCCTTAGGAAAGGTCACGATATTCTCTTTCTTTAACAACAGAGCAGTAGTAACATATGAGATAAAAAAAAAGGTGATGTGTGCTGTGGTATAGAAAGGCCAAGGGAGATGTTCAAATTGTTGAAGTTCATGGATGAGATGATGCAGGATTAAGACAAAGTTTTTTTCTGTACTACAACCATCGTGGTGATATAGAGGATCTTCGTCGATGCCTCCACCAAATTTGGAGGTGGTCTAACGAATGGGACCTGTGTCTGAACGTGTCAAAGTGCTGTCATCTGCCTGTTGGCTCTCCTCCTGTAACTCAACTTGATTTCGAGCCGGGTCGTCTGCTGCTGGAGAGGACCGATCAGGTAAAGGACCTGGGTATCTTGGTGGATTTCTCCTTCGACCCAGTGCATCCATGCTGCCAACAAAGCACGCGGAATTCTGTTCTTGATTCGACGGTCATTCGGAATGCTCACAGCAGCCATATTCCTACCGCTCTATGTCACGCTGGTGAGACCCTTATTGGAGTATGGGATTCAAGCCTCTTCTCCTTATCTCCTCAAAGACATACAGCATCTCGAAAGAGTCCAGAAGCTGGCTACCCGCATGGTTCATGGTCTCAAGAATTTGTCTTATGAAGAAAGGCTAAAGACGCTCGACCTTTATTCTCTAGAAAAACGCCACCGCCATGGTGATCTCATTCTCGCTCACAACACCATAAGCGGAAAGTGTAACCTCTCGAAAGAGCTATTCTTCACTCCTGCTCCAGAGCGTCTGCTGTGGGGTCATTCCGAAAAGCTCTATCTACGACGATTTCATCTCAATCGAAGGAGAGGGGCTTTCTCCGTCCGGGTTGCGGATCCGTGGAACAAGCTGCCAGACGAGATGGTGAAGATGCCGACGACCGCTTTGTTCAAAGTCTCCCTTGACCTCAAGTGGCCTGAACTCTTTACATGAACACCACCCTGTACATAACTCCATGTCCCCCTACATGGCCTTGCTTTTTGCTTTTTGAGCCAAAAACTAACTAACATCCAATTCATACCAATTTGAAACAATGGATGTTAGAATGATGAGAGTCATAGTTCTGATGATAATTTGGTGAATGTGTTTCATTACCCATCATTTCTTCGTTTTTGTTTTGTGTGTGTATTCCATTAATCACATGATCTTGTTTTACATTTAAAGATCCGAGAGCCACCAGCTGAAGGAGTTTTCATTTATGGAATCTACTCATGGGATTTCTTTTGGGACAGAACTTCTGGACAGGTGTTAGATACAGTTACAAAAGGATCGCCAACTCAATTACCAGTAATTCATGTATATTACAGTCTGAATGTGAAGGAGAACATCTACCCATGTCCTGTCTATGGATCACGCTCCAATGACAATAAATCAGTACTAGAGGTTGACATTTATAAAGAAAACACATCACCAATTCATTGGTCCCTCCAAGGTATTATGGCAACTCTACAACCTTTCTAAATTATAGATAACATAATTATAGATGTCATCTGTAAAAAAAATATATGTATTTCTAGGCTGGTGTGTTAAGATGTTATACCCTACTGCACTTCACAATATATCTATAGATTTTATATTTTATGTATAGACAGGTGTATAACAGTGCTGCTGTGTTGATATTTCATGAGCAACTGAGTAACCTCTTTAACTATCCAGAGATACTACTTAAGCCCTTAGTAATAATGGGTTTGTAAGTAAACTTGATATACTCTGTACTGTGTATGGCATTGAAACAAAACACTACAGATGTTCTACTAATTGAACTAGCTATCAAGAATGTTTTATATATCCAAAATATAAACCTGCTATTACTGAACTTAAGTAAACTGATAGGTCAGTTTCATCATCATCATCATCGTTTAACGTCTGCTTTCCATGCTAGCATGTGTTGGACGATTTTGACTGAGGCCTGGCAAACCAGATGGCTGCACCAGGCTCCAATCTTGATCTGTAGAAACTCTGCTAGATCAAGATTGGAGCCTGGTGCAGCCATCTGGTTCACCAGGCCTCAGTCAAAATCATCCAACCCATGCTAGCATGGAAAGCAGATGTTAAACGATGATGATGATGAAACTGACCTATCAGTTTACTTAAGTTCAGTAATAGCGGGTTTATAAACAACTTATCTATAGACAGAGGTTACTCAGTTGCTGACGAAATCCCAATACAGTTGAAATTAGTCTGGCTGATTCTTCTTTTCTATCCACAAAGATAATATAGACACAAGTTGTTTACAGCTATTACATGCTTTGTTGGCTAAAATCTATCGATATATTCTGTAGTACTGTGTAGTATCAATATCATGACCAGCAGCATCATGTCCACTTTCCAAGGTCGGCAAGGGTTGAGCAGTTCAAGGACATCAGTGTCTTAGTTTTGGCATGGTTTCTACAGCTGGACGCCCTTCCTAATGGCAACTGCTTTATAGAGCATACTGATTGCACTTCATGGCAAGTGGAAGACACACACCACACAGATACACACACAACAAGTTTCAATGAAATCTACTCTCGAAGCTTTGGTCAGCCCCAAGCTTATAATGGAAGACGTTTGCCCAAAATGCTCTACAGTGGGACTGAACCCAAGTTAAAATGGTTGGGAAGCAAACTTCTTAACCCCATAGCCACATTTGAAACAAATTATATAAAAAAAAAAACAGTAATGAAAGAAACAAATTAATGTCACACACACAACAAATAAGCCAACAAGCGATAAAACATATAAACATAACTTTAATCAATAAATACATAAATATTTAGTAAATGTTACAAACATTTATTTAGAAAATACAATAAATTAATTTCATGCTTTATATTTTATAGTTATTTTTGTACATTATTTTACAGAATTCAGAAGTGTATTGAAAATTTGACAAAATAGTAATGCTGAACACAACCTAAAATATAAAACTGAATTTAGAATGTAATAATTTTCAAGTTAGAGATAGAGGTGTGGTCAATTGAATTAACTACTATTATGTTGCTGATACTTACTTTATTGTTGCTAACCCTCCACCCACTCAGATAGGATTTGAACTTGGAATGTGAAAAGACATAACTAAATACCACGAAGCATTCTGTTCATCCTGTACATTGTCATTCACTTCCTTTAATAATCCAAAAACATTTGAAAATAGAGAATAAGCAACATAACACAAGAAAAATGTATACATACATGTATATATGTGTATATGCACACACAGTAACATGTGTGTAAACATTATAGTACTCAATACATGCTTGCAGTGAAGTATGTTGAGTCTGTTGTGTTTATAGGTAACTAAATAATTAAATTTATAGCATGATTTCGAAGTGAAGTTTATCTTCATGGATGTAATGAAGAGGTTCAGTTCATCATGTTTCACTTGTTACTTATATGAAACCATAGTATCAATTTAACTATACAGTTACCTACACTATATAAAAAGCAGTATAAATTGTTTAATGCATATATTTCAAAACTAAGATTCAATGCTGACATGGTTTAACTTGTTCAAACAAATCTGCCACAGTTCATTTGTCCTCTCACCCAATATTGCAGAATTAAAAAGTTGATCAGTCCCGACTACATGGCTAAGTTTATTAAGTCCTGTAGACAAGGAATCTGACAGGAGCACAAGGCCACACATCATGATGGACGGTATAGTCGATTAGATTGATCCCAGTATTTGTCTTCTGTTTCAGTGACCTTGGAAAGATGAGAAGCAAAGTTGACCTCAGTGGGATTTGGACTGGAAATATAAAGGGACATAACTACACACTGCAAGGCATTTAATACTTTGCTCTATTATTTCAGCCTGTCACCATTCTGTGCATAATCCTAATATAGGATTTGGAGGTAGGAGATAGTTAATTACATTGACCATAGTGCTCAACTGGTACTTATTTCGTCAACCTCCAAAAGGGTGAAAGCAAAGTCAATCTTGGCGGAATTTGAACTTAGAACACGAAGACAGATGTAATACCGCTAAGCATTTTGATTGGCATGCTAATGATTCTGCCAACTCACTACCTTCATAATGAATGTAATAATAATGCAAATCAGGTGACATTTTTAACACCACATCTACTACAGATGACCTTCACTAAAATATTGTGTATGAGTCAGCAACAAGTGATGTAAAGCAGATACTTTATTAAATAGATTAACCTGTCTTTGAGGTATTAGTAATTAGAAATGTGACATGAAATTCAGGTGTTACAGAGTATACGTATGTAGTTAGAATTAACAATAAGATGGATAAAGAGAACATATAACATAAGCTGGTTATAGAGAACCAGAAAGACATAATGAAAGGGTCTGGAGGATTTGCAAAGACTATGAGCAGAGCCCATTCTTCCAGACCAAACCATTAAAAACATGAGAAGTCAATAGCAGATCTGACCAAGTAAAATGATGTAGAGGAAGTAAAATGTACTTTGTACACAAGTTATTGCTAGAAAAGAACTTTGCACCTTCAGACTATGAATCTGGTATTCTATTGATATTTTTCTCAGCATACTTGCTGGCAATCTTCAAGTGATTTTTCTTTTCTAATTAACATGCATACATATTATATATATATATATATATATACTTTATTTTAAGCAGCAGAAAATTCAACAAAATCTGTTACTCTGAGTTTCTCGTTGCCGTTCATCAGACAGTTCTTGCTAGATTCTAGCAAGAACTGTCTGATGAACGGCAACGAGAAACTCAGAGTAACAGATTTTGTTGAATTTTCTGCTGCTTAAAATAAAGCATATTACTCTACCACTGGTATTTGAGTACTCTTTTTTCCACCTTGTTTCACATTATGTGTTTACTCCGGTATATATATATATATATATATATATATATATATATATATATATAAAATGTTGCCACTGGAACTGTGCTCAAAACAAATTCAAAGTTAGAGTTGCTTATTGTTAAAAAGGTAAGTATCACACGGATATGTAGAAAAATATAATGCCTGGAGATAGACTAATTTAAATAATGACAATAGAAATATAAATGTGGAGATAAATAATAAACTTCAACTTTATGGAAACAAAAATGTAAAAAAATAAATCTGTATCAAACTCAAAACATTTGGATATATTTGTTGCAACTGAAATTATAACAATCTAACTTGGTATTCAAATATTGTGGTTGATAAATTAATTTCATCTCACTGATCAACTGGTTTTCAAGTGATACAGCTTAACTCTTAAATCAAGAAACCATTTAAACATATTTCCTTTAAATTATTCATAAAACTAATATATTTAACTAATGGAATGTTTTCATTAGAACTTCAATTTTTTGTGTACAAAATTCAAATTTAACAAAAATATATAAAAAGTAGAATAAACTCCTTAGTTAAAGAAACCTACTGTGACTATAAAGTATGTGGAATCAATAAAGAAAAATCAATCATTTTCTCTACTAGCTTACCTCACTGTTTCCACATAACCAATATCCTGAATCATCTGAAGAGTATCTTACATATTCAACTGAAAATTACCTAACTGTATGATTCTTTTACTTCCCTATCAAAAACAAACCATCATGAGAATATATTTCCTTTAAATGGTTATCTGGAAGTGAGACTCCTCTTTAAAAACCTAAAGCTTGAAGATTAATTCATGAAATTTTGATAGGATTCTAATGAGAATTGAATTTGCACTCTTTGAAGTTGTCTTTTGAAGGGCTTTTTTTATTTACCCCAAACTTTCTTCACAGTAATTCTCAAAAAATATATATATATATATCATCATTTTGTTCATATTTTATGATGGCATGGGTTGATGACAGGAGTTAATAAAAGCCAAGGCTGCATCAGGCTCCATTGTCTGTCTTGGCTTGGTTTCTACAGCTGTATGTCCTTCCTAACACCAACCACTTTACAGAGAGAACTGAGTGCTTTTTACATGGTACCAGTACCAACAATATCACAAAGTAACTTACAATATATATATATTTTTTAATGAAAATCAAATATCTTTTACTTTTGCTGTGTGGTGACTACTGCAATTTTCATCACTTGTTTATTAAAAAAAGATACATCAATCTTCAATGCTAACTGCAAAAAAAAAGTAGCAAATATCTTTCCTTAGTGATGTCATCAGCACCTTCAAGGTATAAATTTGTAAACAGGTAACTAGTTTCTCTTTGAAACTTTACAGCTTCACTTAGTTAAAATGTATGCTGTAAGTACATTATAAAAATGGCTCCCAACATTTGTTCAAAGAATATTTACCTTTCACTTTCCTCATAACATTAACACTGAGATCTATGATTATTTTACAAGTGAAAAATTTTGAAAATAAATACAGAAGGGAATGTTATGAAAACCTGTTTACATTTTGCTTCACTTTTTTCCATTTTTGTGTTAGCAATATTATTTGATTATTAAAAACAAAAAAAATCAAATTTCTGAAGATAACTAAAATTGTTTTCACCATTTAAGAGAAAATACTGCCCAATCAAAGATGCTTGATATGAAAAATGAATACTAAATTTGTGATTGTAGTTTTCACTAACAATCTGTCAACACAGATTATAAAACATTAAATGCACTACATGTTTCATATTTATGTTAACTGGGAGTAACATAAACTCTCTCTTAAAATGAATGTGCTATACAGATCAATCCCACTTTGACTTTCTATTGAAAATAAAGGACTAAATGTTTAACCCCTACCATTGAAAATAACTGTCCTGTTCAGGGTTGTAGTAATTACAAAACAGAATGGAGTAAAATAATTCCTTGTTTCATTAACAGCTACAGTAATACCAAACATTCCAGATTTACTGTAACATTGAATATCAAAGTTATATTACAAAACTGAAAACTTGTTGGTTTCAGAATTAATGTCTTAATGTCTTACAGTGAGGAAAATAAAATGAATGAATGAATAATCCACTCGAATAAAATAATGTTAATACCTTAATGACTTAGGGAAACAAAATGTATTAATAATCTAGTAGAATAAAATAATGTTTGTTCTAAAGGCTTCCTCCACCAAAAATATTATTTACAAATAATTAAAGTGTCCAGAATGTTCCCTGTATATCTAAAACAAATGTCTGCTCATCTCTCCAAATGCAATGGGTTTTGGTAATAAATGCAAATAGCTTTAATAATCACCATCTTTATCACAATGTCATAACAACTATGAAGATAATTTCTCCCACTCTACATGAAGACAAACATGATAGCTTAGAGATTAACAAGGTAAAATAAAAAAAAAAGTTCCAAACAATAAATTCAATTAAAATATATTCAACATTAGAGTGAATCCTACAGTGTTTGTAGGAGTTAAATAAAATAGATATGAAATACTGTTACAAAGGAAATATATACACCCCAATATATACATAAAATGTCCTTCAAAACTTAAATGTAGATTGCTTTTTTGAGAAATATTTTACAAGAGAAAAATATTTGAAATGCATTAAGTAGTTCATCTCTTTCACTATTGCCAACTGAATTTTTATATTTCTTTAGAAACAGTCTTGCATATAAAATAAGAAGAAACTTTACCAACTCTTCTTTTGCAAAAATAAACAGAATTTAAAAACCAATATTATTGTAAACAACATGAATAAGCATTGTTATGTTATAATTGTGAAGAAACTGGAGATTCTAGTGGAATGTATCATCATCGGTGTCATAACGATTCATTTGTCTCTGCCGACTTGTCAAGGAAACCTCTTCTTGGTCAGAACTACAACAATAACAAGAAATTTCCATTAGACTATAACTACTTCAATAATATGGCAGATAAATTACTGAATAAAGAAGGTGAACAAAGTACATGAGAAAAACTAGTCAGAGGGAGAGTAGTATATAAAAAAAAAGATAAAAACATTGAAACCTGTCAATTGCTTCTCCCAGCTGGTTTTAAAGACAAGAATCACTTCCATTCACATCAACTCATTTTCAAAAAATTTATCATTGATTTTATTGGAGTTATCTCTTTTGCTTCTTTTTAGATTTTTAACCCTTAGAGGGAGAATTTATTACTGATTGCATGAAAGTTAGTTTTTCAACTCAATGTGTGTGTTAGTGCATCATTGTATCATTCAGACTAATCAGATGTTAAACACTAATGGTTACAATGCGCTACTTCACATTGTTGTAGCGTTCAAATGACGTCACCCTGCTGGCCAGGTAGAAAGACCAACATTCTCCCTCAACAGAACATCAGTCTGTTGCAGAGTTACCTATTTACAATTGAGTGGAGAGACAACATGAAATGAAGTGTTTTGCTCAACACAATACACTATCAGTCAAAGAATGGAAACTGTAACTGAGAGTGCAATACCCTAACCACTAGGCCACATGCCTCTGTCTGTCTGTGTGTGTGTGTGTGTGTGTGTGTGAGTGAGTGAATGAGAGAGAGAGAGAGTTTCTACCATATATTACTAGCGTTTTATCAGTGTTTCAAAACTATAAACTACTACAGAATATATACATAGATTTGGCAGGCAACCTCCTCCACCCCAATTCCAATAAAAGATTAATGAAATAAAAGTTATATTAGAGAAAGAATATTTTTCATATAAAAAAAAACACACATACACATATATAAATGTATATATATAAAATATTAAAAAACAATAGTGAATAGCATTTGGCTTATATAATAAGCTTATTTCATGAAGTTCATTTTGAGAAAACCTGAAGTTGTAGGTTATAAATGTTTTTCCATGGACAGGTAGAGATAGCACTGATGAAATCCTAATACAGGATTAAAGCTAATTTGGCCAATCTTTCTTTTTCTGTCTATGTTGATATTACATACAAAAGAAGGTGTTTACATCTGTCTACACATAGTGTTGGCTTATTCAGTATTCTATTATCTGAAATAGTAGTTGTGGCTGTTGCCAGTGTCATTTGGCTGGCACTCGAGCTGATGGCATGTAAAAAGTACTCATGGAGGCAGTGACAGATGACCAAGATACTTGGCAATATATCTTGCTTGTGTTGACCTGTCAAGCCAAGCGAGACCGTAGTCATGGCCAATACCAGTGTCAGGCTGGTGGCATGTAAAAAGCACCCACTACACTCAGAGTGATTGATGTTAGGAAGGGCATCCAGCCATAGAAACCTTGCCAAATCAAATTGGAACCTGGTGCAACCTCCCAGCTTACAAGTTTTCAGTCAAAGCAACCAACCCATGCCAGCATGGAAAGCAGATGCTAAACAATGATGATGATGATTATATATGTACCAAGTATGTAAAACACCAAAGTATTTCTCCAGACATAGATGGTAACACTTTAGTTAAGCATATTACGTAATGTATATTACACAATCATCCATCAGTCATTTAAACACAGTCAATCAAATAAATATATTATTTCTTTGATTGGTTAAGATCAAATGAATGGTAGGACAACCCATTCAAGTAAAGTGAGAGCAATAGAGGAGATAAATTTCTTTCAAAAACCAAGATTAAGCTTACCCATAATGCACTTCTTCATCAGAATCATTCAACATAGAAAGAGCTGGATTGTCCTTGAAATGGGTTTCTTAAAATATAAAAATGTCATTTAATAAAGAATCAAAGAATACAAAATTTGTTATAAAATAACAGTTTATAAACAATTTCAATTTTGAAGTATATCAATTTAGTATATATAATCATTTAAAGTATCTGATTCCTATTGATGGTGCCAACAAATTTGATATTAAAATACCAACAACCCTTGTTCCTTTAACATGTGATATGATCTCCAAGGTGATGAAGTCTAAAATATTTACTAGTAGATTACGTGAAAGATTAGAAGAAAATGAAGACAGTTATTTTACTACAAGAGAGATCTTAACCAAGTTCACAGTGAACCATTGTCTTACTTTTCAATAATATTCTTGTTTAGCAATAACATTTCATTAATTCAAAAATGGTTATCTTTGGCCACACTAAGGACTTGATTTTCACTGCAGAATATGTCTAAGATCTACAGAAAAAAATTACAAACCTGGAAACATGGCCCAGAATCCAAATACTAATAGAATATAGTAAAGACCAAAAGTGCACACAAGTAAATGAGCTTGCAAAAAAACGTCAGTCATTACATCATTTCTCATTACAACATACACAACTAGTTTTTATTCAAATTTCTGTTGGAGAAGAGAAATAACAGAATTTTGACTACAATATTTGGCTGGTATTTGTTTCATAAATCCCAGATTAAAACAAATAGATTACTATGCTAATCATAGTCTCAACAAAGCAGAACATTAGACTGCTGTCTTCACAAGCTAGGTATGAAATCTAAGATTTTCGATATAAAGTAAATGGGTGGTTGCAATACTATTCCAAAGATATTGATATAACTGTAATAGCTAAAAGCAAGCCATAGATTTTGTTTGCCCATAGCTTACCTATATTTTATGGCACCCAGTTAAATCAATAGGCTCCACAAAAAAAAATTATACAAGGAAGTAAATATGTTTTCTTACCATAAATAGCATTTTTCGAAGGGGAATACACAAAGGCCATTGTGTAAAGGTAAAAGTTGAGTAGACCATAAAAAGAGACAAACTCAACAGAATTCTGGTAACGAGTTGTCAGCTCAGATACAAAGTTGTCTTGCAACATGGATCCTCCAAAGCGTAAGAATGTAATTGCCACAGAAACCACCAGAATTATTAACATAAAAACAGTCAGGAATTTCAGCCTAATATCTGGAAAATATTTTTTTAAATTAAACAACAGATATTTTTGAAATTCAAAGAACTTGCATTTTATAATTACAAAAATATAAATGAAAAAACAATAAGAGTCAGTTCTTAGCTGTAGCTTCATAGCATGAAGCAGCTACTATTTCCTAGGTGATGTAGTGGTATCTATTGATAGTGAACTAAGGTAATATAGAATAAAATATTTTCCCCAAAAACACAGTGAACCACCTGTAGTAGATTTGAACTCTTGACTTATAAGTAATCCAAGCTGTATGCATTTATCCCACCTATGAATAGAATAGAGAAAAACCAATCATGTCCTATAACATCTTGGGGAAAAAGTCAAATTCACAAGAAGTTAATGAACTTTTATGGATTACCTTTTGTCAATGCAGACTACCACTGGTTTCCTTGGATTCAAGATAAGATCATACCTTAGCACACTACATTATGGACAAGCTATGTCCTCCAATCAATTTACTACTACTCTATTTACATCTAAACAAGCAACTTGTGTGCCAACTCAACCCATTTCATTCACTTCTTCTCAACAAACAAATGGGGGTTATTCAGTCTATGAGATACAACATTCAGATATTTCTGAAAATCATCACACCTGACACTTTTAAAAGAAGGAAGATGTATCAGAAAACCATAGTCTTTGTATATTGGGATGTTCATGACTGCAATGTGTTTGCACATAAGCTCCAAATCAGCTCTGATTTATTTGGTCTAACAGCAACAACTACTTTTCCTCCCATCATCTCTACAATGTCTTCTAAAACAGCACACCAAACACTTCACCCAATCCTTCCTCCCCAGAACTGCAACTCCCTAGATTTCTCTCAATATTTTCCCTACAGGCATCAACTTACAAAAATTCAAGGTGACCGTCAACTACATGAACCACTTTAATGTGAAAGGGCCTTTAAAGTACATGAAAATACTGCATCTCCTCCCTTTAAACTAAATTAAGGAAGGAATAAAAAAAATTTGTTGAAGTTTTATCACCCTTACCAGGATGAACATCAAATTCAACTTTGATGGGGTCAGAATTGAAAACTGAGGGACAAAATTAAATACAATAACACATGAAATAAGTCTTAACAGTCAAGTGTCTAGGTTGTGTCCAATGTTGTCATAATAATTTTAATTTATGAATACTGAAAAGAAATTTCAATGTAAGCTATTTACCAAAGTAAGGCATCGTCTGTAATTCAGCAAATGCTTGAATTAACAAATAACTGAGATAGACGAGATAAATTCCACCTACAATGAAGAAGCAAACCTTGATACCCTGAAAAAGAAATCAACAAAATAAAATGATTTACTTCAATATTCAAAATACAAACATGTTAGAAATAAACAACACTCAAAAATATACATACATTCCATCTCACACACGCATAATGAATAGTTATTGGCTGGCTGGATCTGCTTGATATAAGCCAGCAATCTTTAGAGTAGCAACTACATGTTTTAATTTCTTAACCATTAAATTATCCTGTTTGTATCACAATGATAAAAAAACGTATTGCTATCAATTCAAAATTTTGATGTAACAGCTCTTTAAAACAAATATACTTCTTGCCTCAAGCAGTGCTGTGAAAAGCTACTCAACTACAATTAACTACCCATGAAATAATTACATTTTCTGTATTTAAGAATATTTAGAGTGATATTATCTAAGGTGAAAAAAATCCCCAATATTGAGAGAATGTGATCAGAGTGGAAAACAATTTATTTGATATTTAGGACAAAATAGACATGTCTATGAAGCAAAAGATGCTCAATAAAATAAGTCTTTCAATAAAATAAGTCTTCACAGCAAGACCAAATATATCCACAATGTAGAATGAGTTTATAGCATTGCTAAATTAACAAAAGCAAAATATAAAAGTTTCAAGAAATTAGCCATGGTGAATGTCAGAAACAATAATTTCCATAAAGCTCCAAAACCAGTTAGTGTACACTGAGGAGAATATTCTAATGTTTTGAAACCAAGTCCTCCATCAAAGATTTATTCTCCAGTGATGTGTCTTTTCTGCAATGTTACAAATATCTTTTTCTCAAGACACACTTATTCTGGCAATATCAACTTGATTTTTCTAAACATTATTAGCACCATTCAAATAACATTAGCAAATAGATTAATTAACTAATTATGTTACCTAATAAACATCTAAATAGCTTCAAATACTTCTGAGAGATAAATTTTATTTACCATTCCAAAATTAATGTTACAAACTTTTTTTTCAAATTTGAAATATTTACACAGCAGAGAAATTAACCCAGATAGTAGAGCTCTTACTTAGTATGCAATTACCAGAATGAAAGCATTGATTTTATGTAGTTACCTTTTTAAAATGTACAATAGCTGTAGTGTTTATGTACCAAACAAGTGACCACAAGACCCCAAGTTCAAAGATTACTACTGCTATCATTGTGCTATACTTTTGTGTAAGGCACATAACTCTGCTTGGTCAATTATTCACCACCACCCTCCCAAACCATTCACCAATGCAAACATGGAAAAATAGTTTCATGTATCCAGAATTTGGAATTATTTTTAAAATCTTTTTTTTTTTCGAATTTTTTAAAAATTATATTTTAATCAACAAGAAATGAATACACACCATAAAATTAGAGTGATCCAAACGATAATAAAATGTTGGATCTCTCAATTCATTATACTGTTCCCATGATGCCAGTGTCACAGCAGCTATCCATAACAAACCAACAACTATTAATTTTGGTAAATAGAATTTTGAGAACCGTCGATCTGTCTGTATGAAAATGAAAACAAAACGTTAACATATTGTAGAAATACAAATACAAGATAATTGAAACATACTACAGTTTTTGTTGTATTTTAAATGACTTCTAACAAGGGAATAAGGCCACAAATTTGGGGGAAAGGTATAGTTGATAAGACTGACTACTACTTATAGAAATGACTCTAGTAGAGATGTCCAAAAACACATATCATTTAAATCCAGATGAGGCCAACTTTAAATTTCATCCTTCAGCTGCATTTCAATTACTGTTGACTGAATATATAATTTTCTAATGTATTAGATAAGTCTTAGACATTTAATTGTTAACCTATGCTTACATATAAATATACACATAGATACATATACACACATGTGTATGTGTTGCATTATTCCGCTGCATCATTGGAACAACACATAAACACATGCATCCTGTAATCCAATGACGTCACTCGCAGCTTAAAATATAATGTGCATTTGTACAAATCTAGTGAAGAACTATCTCTCAGCTCTCTTCCAGCAGTGAAAGGCCTTATTACATCCAATTAAACTGCAATGTGTTAAATATGACTTTACACAAATGTACTTTAATCAAAGCTTTGTCATGCAACATGTGTGTGTGTGTGTGGTGTGTGTGTGTGTGTGTGTGTGGTGTGTGTGTGTGTGTGTGTGTGCGTGCGTGCGCATTGCACAAAGCAGAGTTGCCTACACACACAGAGGCAAAGTTCTAATAGCAGCAGCAGATAATTATAGGAGCAGAGATCATAATACTTGCACCAAATCACAGTAACATTAAGGTATCTATTGAAATTTAAAATCTATAATAATATTCCAGAAATGAGAAAACTGAAGCAGAAAAAGAGTGAAGTTTTAGCTTTGAAAAAAAAAACTATACTCTAGTTTGTGTATTAAGTACACTTTCACTTGATTGCATATACACACATATATATTGATGCATTCATGCATATTCTTCAGATTGAGTCCAATCAAGAAGCTGGAAAGTCTAAGATAGTACAATTATATTTTTTCTCATCTCACTTTCATACACAAGCACACAAAAATATGAAAGGAAACATAATCAACTCACTTGTCGAATGCCATGGTAAAGACACAACCAAGAAAGTAATAATGCACAGAGGAATGTAGCCTGGAATATTCCATCCAACATGCCAGGTAACCAACTATTCACTAGGAATGTTAATGGAAAAATAGGGTCTGCAAAATATAAAAAGACTAAGATAATTACTGCTGCATATATACTTAATGAATTTTCATTAGTGAACAACACCTCATCCTCATAACTATTTACAGCTCAGTGAATATATTTTGACAATATCACCTCATCCACTCAATTTGGTCACTTTCATTTATAACAACACAATAATTTAAGCATTACAATTTCTTTCTTGACAGTATTCTTCTTATCATTTTCATTGTAATTGGGTATTTTTATTAACAGGTTTGAAAATATTCTGACGATGGGCAATGCATAATGGAGTCGACAGAGTATATACCATATAGTATTTGTTTGTTTCCCTTCACACAGAGTTACCACATACATCAACTTTGCCAGAGTCGATCAAGTAAATAGCTTGATATAATCAAATAAATCCTTGAAATCAAAGCACCAGTATAGCTACAGTTCAATAACTGAAATGTATAAATGAATGAAAGAACTTCACTTATGAAGCTGGGTGACTTCACTGGTGCCACATAAAAAAGCATCTAATCCACTGTTAAGTAGTTGGCATTAGAAAGAGCATCCAGCCATAAAAATCATGCCAAAACAGACAGTGGAGCTTGGTGCAGTCCTCTGACTTGTCAGCTTGTCAAATTCAAATCGCCCAACTCTTGTCAGCATGGAAGACAGGCGTTAAATGATAATAATAATGATGTGAGACCTTTGATGATATGCTGTGCTTGAGAAGACCCCATATCAAGCCAAGTGAAATTGCAGTCATGGCCAATGCCAGTGTCCTATAACTGGCACTCGTGCTAGCACACAAAGAGCACCCTTTGAATGTTGGGCGATAAGCCAAATGAAATCATAGAAATGGCCAAGACCTTTGGCAATATACCATGCTTGAGAAGACCTATCAAGCCAAGTGAGATTGTAGTAGTGGCTGATGCCAGTGCTTCATAACTAGCACACATGCTGGTGGCATGTAAAAAGCACCCCTACACTCTTGGAGTGGGTGGCGTTAGGAAGAGCATCTAGCTGTAGAAATCATGCCAAATCAAATTGGAACTTGGTGCAGCTCCCCAGCTTACCAGATTTCAGTCAAACCGTCCAACTCACGCCAGCATGGAAAACAGATGTTAAACAGATGATGACATGCATCAACAACAATATTTACATGTGTTTTTCCATGCTTGCATCTCATCACCTGTCATTTCCTTCATGTGATTCAAGTTTTTTTTCTTCTGTCCAAGTCTCCCTCAGTTTTTCCCTTCTGCAGATCCCTTGATCTCTTGGCACTTCTTTACCCAACTATTATTCTCCAGACTTATCATATGTCCACACCAGTACAGTCTCTCCTCTTGCACACATTTGATTCCCCTTAAAACCAGCTCATTTCTGTACTGTCATTCATGCACATAAATTATATATATAAATAATAAACATATTCCCACTATTTTTACATGCAGGTAGTTTTGAAGTACGGAATTCTCTGAAAAGTAAAATTTTTACATTTAGATGCTTTTAACAATTTAGATGTTCCTGCTGTAACGCACAGTATCTGTCTCTAACTTTAAGCCAAAAAGAATGTACCTTTCTCAAGAACATAGCAAAGTGATCCAAAACCAGGTTAAACAAATTGAAACTTAGAAATATAAGACACATAAATACTGTAAAGTCTGATTTTCTTATATCTACTCCTTCCAGCTTAAATAATATAATACTGAAGTTTAACAAAGATATTGATTTCTTGCTTAGATAGGCATAACAAAAATTAAAATCAGACCTCAAGTTGCTATGGTTCAGAGATGAAATAACAAAAGTGGTAACATGCTGTATGGCAGACTCACCCAACTTATGCCAACATGGAAAAAAACAGTCATTCAAACATTGATAAAAACATTAAGGATTAATGTTGACAATGTTATTATCAACATCTGAATTGATAATAATACAGTAACTCAAATTTATAGGGCTGGGAAAATGGGGATTACAGAAAATCTATATCTTTTCTTCTAAGATTGTTAGGAACGGGAGTGAAATGAAATGGCCTCAAGTGAGAATCAAAAACTGGATTACAGATTCAGCACACTGAGCTCTTACTTTCCATTTTGCTAGAATATTAAAATACATAAATAAAGATGATGTGTTACCATTGTAGAGCAAGAGTAAAGGAAGTAAGACTGCTATCCAACGTTGTTCTATTGACCAATCTTTTATGGAAAATTTCCTCAGGGAATGAGCAAAGAGGCACTGGAAATAGAGAATGAAAACAAAATAATAGCTTCAATGAATAAGGAAATACAAATAAAGTCATTTTATACACATTTCTACCATTTTGAAATATTCAAGAGATATTTATGGTTGGAAAGATTTTTCCAATTAAAAATATGGATTTATCTCTCTTTGGAATAATAAATTTAATACTGGATATAACTTGCCAAAATCCCAGAGTCAGATGGATAAGAGCAGTTTTTTTTTCCTGTGATGACCTTCTCCAAGTAAACAATGAATCATGACATTTCCAGAAAAATAAGTTTATGCATCATTCATGCCTTTCTCACAAGAACTAACAATGTAAGCTAAATGTTGTCAAAAGTCAGGTTTACTGTCTTTATAGTGATTTCACTATTCATTTATCAGGCATGTATCTCTAGAGGTGAATATTAACTTACAGTGTAGTGAATCGCCTCTGAACAAAGGAAAACCATTCCCATGACATGATAAAATGAGAACTTGTGCCCATTAATTTACACAATGGCCAAATTCACATTGAATTAATTCCTCAACCTATTAGCAATTTGTGTGATGCTACATCAACAGGTGTATTTAATAATCCTTATTATAATAGTGGCTCAAATACAGCCGCTATTATATACATTGCTGCTCACAGAACAAGGATTTTTCTATACATGCTGTCATCCTGAAAAATATAATTTCCTTACTCAACACATTGCTTCGTGGGGAGCAGATTCATAACACTTCAATAATAGACACATAGAAGTAAATATCAAACACCAGTTAATCATTCTATTTCTCTGAACTCAAGCAATAAGGATCACACACACATGCACACAGTAACATTTCACCATATTTCTAACAAAATTTCTTGATGCCAAAATTCAAACCCTTTTATATGTATCAAGTTTAACTTGCCATAAGAGATATTTGGCTGCTACTTCTACCAGCTTGGATGATTGTATGAAAGCTACCTCATTGACTCATATGTATGCCATGAATGTAGTTACTATTAGGCCCACTCCAGCCTTGATCAAGTAAACCAATCATATAGGACCATCCCACTTTTATCAAGACATACTATATCTAAGACTATTTAATCTAATATAGCCTTCCTTTTTTGAAGATGATCGTGTGTGATTTGAGAGAAATTTGGCTACTATATCTAGTAGGTCTAATTACTACATAGAACCCCACACCTTCTCATTAGCTTGTATATGAAGTGTAACAAACATTATTTTATATAATAATGTAAAACTTACTGCTGTGATAAATGTGAACACTAAGAATACAAATCTTAGCCATATTTCAAGCTGAGTGAAGTTGACGTTGTAACTTTTAAACTGAAAATAGAAGCAAAATTAGACATATTGGTTAAATCATATAAAACACAATAAAAGCAAACAAAACTAGAAAAGCACTTGGAGAGTGCAGACCTCCGCCAAACCAGCAGAAGCAGCACTACGACCACCACATCACAATCACCACCACAACTATCCTACCACTATCACCACAACTATCCTACCACTATCACCATCACCACAACCACCAACATCATCAGCAGCATTGTCATTGCTTCCACTTCAATCACATACACCATCATCAACGTTATCATGAGTTACCTTGACAGTCACTTTCACCACCACAACCAGTATAACCACTACAATACCACCATCACACAACTAACACTATCATCAACACCACTATTACCACCATCACCTCAGCATCACACTGCTCCTGTTGCCATTATAACCACTATTTTATTCTCCTCCCATACTTCTTGGCCATTGTCATCATCAACACTGTCTCTGCTTTCACCACAATCACCGTCAAAACTACGATCACCACAATCAGTTTCTTTGCACAGCTGAAATTCCATTATCCGATACTCATGAGACCATGAGTGTTGCAGATTTTTTATTTTGCTAATTTCGGAGTGCTTTATTAAAAAAAAAAAAAAGAATTGCATCTACAAAACAGAACTATTTGAGGATAGAAACCAGGTCTAAACACAATAGCTTATAGACATACTCTGAATGTAATTCTATATAAATCTTTAATAATTTTTTTTTATACTTAAGACCATCAGAAATGTTAAGATATTAGCCTCTACCCACATTGTCATGCTTTAATTAAAAGGTTACAGCATAGATTAGATTACTTAGATAAGTTTCGGCCGAAGTTGACTCAGACCATGTCTAATTTCATATCACCACCTGGAAGAGATACACAGATAGCTCTGGGGAACTGTAACCCATTCAAGCAGAGGGTTATTGTTTTCAGAGGGTTATTGTTTTCAGAGACGTATCTGGGAGTGGGTGGTATGTCTGGCACGATGTTGAAGAGAGTAGGGCCAATTGAAGTGAAATAGTTCTGACATAGTGGTGTGATATGACACAAACATTTCTGTAGTGGACGGATAAGCACAGGAGTCAAGCCTTAGATGAATTTTAAAGATGGGCAATGTTGATGGAATATTTTCCACATCATACAGATGATATAGAGCTCACAGCAGCAGTGGAGAGAGCAAAGCCTGAGCTTTTTGAGTCTATCCCAATAGTCAAGGCTTGTCATGTCATCCTCTACAGACCTCTGCCAAGCAGCTCATTTTAAGATAAATACGTGAGTAAAATTTCTAATAAAGAAACGAAAATAAACTTTGGAAACAGCATCGCCACCATAGGTTACGTGCAAACGATGAACGTGTTTTCAAGGGAGATAATCAAAGAACGTAACATTGTAATACTTCATGTAAAGTAAATATAACAAATGAAAAATCTTTCAAGAATCTATAAAAATAGATCACTACCAAAATCTCATCATCTGTTCCTTGTGTCATTATCAACTTTTCCTGCAAGTTTCATCAAATACTGTTCACAACTTTTTGAGTTATTTTGCACACAGACGGACAAACAAATGCCGATGAAAACATAACCTCCTTCCTTGACGGAGGTAATTAGAAATCTCTTATCAGCTTCTTATGTTGGACTTTGGTTATATAAACCCTATAACATAAGTTACATAAACTCCAGTAACTTATGCCAATATGACAAAATACATATAGAAACAATCTTAAGAAAAACAATGACCATAAATCTTTCTGAAAATTTTCAGAATCTTTGGCAATTTTTAAGTGAATGAATGAGTGAAGTCAGGGATGCAATGGAAAAAGCTGAATAACAGCAAATAAGGAGGAGAGTGAAAGAGTGTGTGTGAAAAATCAATAATAATTCAAAAATAGAGAAGAAAAAATCTTCAAAAAGGACATGGATGTTTGAAAATAAAATTGCATTCAACAAAAATGATACATGGAAAATATATACATATATGAGTTTACATCACCAATCTGGAACCCTAATCTTCCTCAGCATGTCAATCTACTGGAAACTGTTCAGAAGCATGCAACCAGACAAATACCTGCCGTCAGGCATCTATCATATTCTGAGTGTCTTGCTTCCCAGAACATGGACACATTAAAGCTCCAACACCTGGTAACTGACTTGGTTGAGTCCCACAAGGTTATCTACCATCTTTCCAACAACAATTTTAGGCACCTTTTTGAATTCCATACGTCTAACAATCATGGACATGCTTACAAAATAAAAAAACAACACAGTACCTATGACTTTCGGAAACATTTTTTCATGCTCAGAATAGTTGAAACATGGAATAAACAACCTGCATTGGCCATTGAGACACTACATCCTTTAAAACTTCCACGCTTCCTACAATTCACCATCAGTACACCTGATGCCCCACCTCCCCATTTTTTTTTTATTTTTTGTAGACTGATTTCCTGTGCATAGTCTACATACAGTTCATGCAGTTTTGATTACTTTTTCTGTTGAATTGTAGTGCACATGAGCACTGTATAAAATAAGTTCATTATTATTTTATATGTACATCTCCTGCACTTTCTCCATACACTGGCCACAGGCTTAGGGCTGAAACGTATAAAAGAAAATATATAAACACACACATACACACACGTGCGTGTGTGAGTGTATATTTATATATATTTATACATACATATACACATACACACACCATCATCATTTAAAATCCGTGTCCCATGTTGGCATGCAGTAGATGCTTCAACAGGATCTGATGAGCCAGAGGACTGCATCTGTTTTAGCATGGTTGTCTGTTTTAGCAAGGTTTATACAACTGAATGCCCCACCTAATACCAATTACTGAGTGCTTTTTTTCGTGGCCCCCAACACAAGTGAAGTCAACAAGTAACTTGCAAGACAAAAAAGCCCCATCAGCTGAGTGGAGATGTTTTCATACAAGGCATTAAGAGACTAAGTATGGCAGACAGGTGTCTTGCTGTGCAGGAGACACCTTGCAGATTCAGTGGTGACTAAATGTCAGGTTTCTTTCTTGCACACTATATCTCAATACACTTATGGATAATTTTTGTCTCAACATATTTGTACTTTGTTGTTCATGCAAACTTACACTGGATATCTAACAAGCATGCTAGCTTCATTTTTTTCCCCCTTGTCTTCTCAAGTCCTCTGCATTTAAGGCACATGTCTTACTACTATGCAGCACTGTAGTTGTAACACAAGCATAATACAATCTGCTCTTCATTCAGAAGGAAAAGACCTTTGCTGCAGCAGCAGTAATAGCTCCCTGAACTTTTTCCAACCCATTCTTATTCTTGCTACTATACTTTCAGAGTAACTATACTTTCAAAATTAATTATATCTCCTAGATAATAAAGGCTATTAACTACTTCTAGTGAGCCATCTGGACATTTAAGAGAATTTATATTCATTGTGCTGAATACATGTTGCTCCAGTGCATCTGTCACATATGAAGCTCACTTTCTCTGCTAGTCTGGCTGAGATTCTGCTGCACTTCTTGTGCATCCATAGCTTACATTGCATACACCAAATGGACTTTATAGTCAACACTATTATACCACCACTAATTCTGTGTTGGGTCCCCAGAAAAAAAACTGAAGTCTCAATACTTCACAGCACCAAACCATAAATAGATTCTGTGCAGCCATAGAGCTCACAGTAGTCATATAATACTAACCAGAGTTTCAGCAGCTTGCAGTGCTGAACTCAGATCCTTGCAGGAGACACAGTAAGGTGATACACATTATATCTAGTAGTGCTAGTGGTAATGTCAAAAATATGACAAACACACTGAAGTCTCTTTGGGGATATGTGATAAATAAATCAATCAATATATACCTTACTTTTATATTATGTGTGTGAGTGTGCATTAACAGAGGGATAAGGTGCTGGCATATCTAATCCCTCTCTCACATACATACACACACTTGACCCATCTGCACCTATTTATATATGTCACATTAAGAAGTATTGACTAACTTGTATTTTACTACTTAGACAGCTGTCACTACCTCAATGACAATAAAACAGTTATGTTATGGAGACAATGTCAGTATTTTAAGTATTTGAGAAGCACATTCTTTAACAAACCAATGTTAAGATACTCTAATGATAATGGCTTTGCATAAAATAACACAAGGACATCTTTTTTTTCTTAATTCTTTAAACTCCATCTTAACCAATACTGTCCCAGCCATGCTAGCATAGAAGGCAGACATTAAACGATGATGAAATGATGATGTGTTATATCTGAAATACTAGTTGCATGGTGAACTGTCCACTCAAACATACAGTAGAGTTTAGGGCCTATTTCTTTTTTCAGTCAGTCAAACTAATATAAGTAGTGTTATGAACCTTGCTTGCAGAAGCACAATACAATCTTAGGACCTGAACTGAAGAGCATGTGATGAGTAAACCTTCTTTCAATTTCCATCTACCAAATCCACTCAAAAGACTTTGGTTGGCTCAGGGCTACAGTAGAAGATATTTGCCTAAAGTGTCATGCAGTGAGACTGGACTGAAACCATGCAGTTGGGAAGTAAACTTTCTTAGATATTACATACAAGAGATGGTGGGCTAAGAAAAAGCAAGCTTTGTATGTGACAGATGCACTGAAACAATACATATAATGAGCACACCAGAAATCGATTCTCTTAAATGCTCAGATGGCTCATTAGAAGTAGTTGAGAACTTCTGTTTCCTAGGATACATAATTAGCAGGGGAAATGGTTATTCAGAAAGAACAGTCACCAGGCTAAGGACAAATTGGAAAGAAGCTCAGGAAGCTATTACTACTGCTGCTGACAAAGATACTTTCCTCTCAGAGTGAGAAGAGCAGATTGTATGACATGATAGAATGTGAAGTTGCATGGTAGTGAGATATGGGCATTGAATATAGAAAATTTGCAAAGACTAGAATGAAATGAAGCCAACATGCTGCAATGGATGTATACTATTAGTGTACATGAACATGAGAGAGCAAAAATGAAATAAGAGGAATCAGATGTAGAGGCTGCGCTAGAACAGGTATGTGAAGCATATAGGGGATGATTGTTGTATACAAAAGTGCTGAGCACTCCAAGTTAGTGGAAGCTGTAGAAGAGAAACACAAAGACTCCAGACAAAGCAGTGATGGCTAAATTGAAGACACTGCATTGCACAAAAGAGATAACCAAAGACCATAATGGTTAGTGCTACAGATGACCAATCACCTATGGCAAAACATACCTTGAGATATGAGAAGTGTTTTAGAAGCCATATCATATATATATTTGTTCTCTGCCATGCCCACCTTACCACTCAGAACTCACTTTGTATCTTCCACCTCCTTCTTACTTTACATCCTTCTCCTCCTCTCATTTTTTCATCTTTCATAGCCCCCATCCCCCCCACCCCATCTCTCTACTGCTTGGACAGACTACATCATCTACTTCACTCTGATTCCCTTCTCATCCTTCTCTGAACCCACATATAAGAGGCTGCATCAGACATTCTCACCCACACCACACCTATTCTTGCCTTTATCTCATTACCCACTCTTTCTTTCTCTCACTGCTCTTGTTGCATTTAACCACTGCCACTCCTACCCCTTTCTCTCACCTTTCTTTCTCCATAGCCATCCCACCTAGGATGCTTTCTCTGCATTCACATTCAATCACCCTCTACCATTCAGCTTCTCTTTCTTTTATTGCTCTCCCTGCACTCACCCACTACTTCCCAACTCTCAGCCTTGTTTTTCTCTCTGTTTTCTCCCAACAGTTTCTCCATCCTGTCAACTCTGACCCTAACCTACTCTTTGGACTCCTACACCTCTCTTGCCTTCAGTAACTCACCTAGTTTCTTGCTCCTCCCCCTCTTCTATATTCCCCTTTTTTGTTCCTTCATACCTTTCATCTATTTAACAACCAGTGTGGGTTGATTTGTGTCCCTGTAATTTAATTCAGCAAAGGAATAAATACCAGACATAAAATTGATCAAGGCAGTGCCCAAGGATGGTCACAGCCCAATGAGTGAAACAAGTAAAAGAATAAAAAAAATATTCATCAGGAGATGAAAGTCAGTGAGCATGACCTTCACAGGTCTTTCTCCCAAGGTTGATGAGACTGATGTTCCAAATGCCCAACCTGAACATCTGTGGATTAATATCTGAGAGAAAAACATATAGGTGAACAAAACTGTGAAGTTATATTGAAGTGAAAACCACTAAATGCACTGAATAATCAGAATTTAGCATCAAACTGGAACAATTCTGGCTGGAAATCAAGAGATTTTTTTTATTTCTTTATTGCCCACAAGGGGCTAAACATAGAAGGGACAAACAAAGGGATTAAGTCGATTACATCGACCCCAGTGCATAACTGGTATTTAATTTATTGATCCCGAAAGGATGAAAGGCAAAGTCGACCTCGGTGGAAATTGAACTCAGAACATAACAGTAGACGAAATACCTATTTCTTTATTACCCACAAGGGGCTAAACATAGATGGGACAAACAAGGACAGACATAGGTATTAAGTCGATTCCATCGACCCCAGTGCGTAACTGGTACTTAATTTATCGACCTCGAAAGGATGAAAGGTAAAGTCGACCTCGGCAGAATTTGAACTCACAGCGTAACGACAGATGAAATACGGCTACGCATTTCACCCGGCGTGCTAACGTTTCTGCCAGCTCGCCGCCTTTAGTAGACGAAATACCACTAAGCATTTCGCCCGGCATGCTAACATTTCTGCCAGCTCGCCATCTTAAATCAAAAGATTTCTAGTCTACTGCATCCCCATACCCATGAAAATACATTTTTTCCTTAGACTAAATTGAAAAGAAAATTAAAGAGCATAACAATGTCATACTATATTGTTAAGTTTACTTACATGAAAATCAATATTTTCAAATTTGTATTTGAGGTTTTCTAATCCAAAGAAACGGACAGTGATAATATAATTGGAATAATCCAAAAATCCCAAGTGCATCAAAATTAGGTCATCACATTTCTACAACAATCATAAAATCAAAAATTAATCATAAAATATAATATTTTGTACATTTTATTGACAACAGTTTTATAATTTCAGAAAATTTATCTCAATTATAATTGTAGAACTGTACATAATGTTCAAGAAATCTCATAATAGCAAAAATAAAATTGATTTAGTAAAAGTTTAAGGGAGAATTTTTTTAAAATCCTATTGTTATACTTGGGGATGGTCATATTTTGCCAATTAAACACATGCACTATATATTTGGTCTTCACTTTAGCTTTATTGTTATTTTAGTTTTTTTTGTCTAAGTTCTTTTGTCACACATTCTGTGACCTCTTCAGCAACTCTCTATCCCACAAACAGGTGAGAGGGTTCTATTACATGATTTTTTTTATTGCTAACCACTCAGTTGTGATGTAGAGAGTAGAAATTGTTTTATGATTATCGTAAGCTCCAATTTAAGATAGGCAAAAAGCAACAGGCCTAACAATAGGACTTGAACCATGCTTGTATCTATCACTTGGTTAGTAACTACATTGCTAATAACAATTCACAATATTTGACATTCCATCTTTTCAAATTAGTTCTATAAATGTATTTTCTGCTATTTTTAACTATACTTCATATTTCGATTGATAGGGTTTATTTCTCATCAGAAATATTAGACTGAGGTAGAACACCTTGCAATGTTGGATATTAATAAAATAACTTATCCTGCTAACACTGACTGATTAATAGCCATCATCATCGTCATCACAATCATTATCTTTCTTACATCTGTATCCCATGCTAGCATGGATTGGAGGGTCATCACAGTTACAAGTCATTTCTTAATGGGAGCTGCTGCTCCCAAAGACTGATAATTGTTCATGTCATTTGGCTTGTTTGCAATGACTCAATGCCCTTATCACCAAACATTTTACAGAGTGTACTGGTGCATTTTTACATATATCATCCATTTCCAGTGGAGACTTTCTTTAGTAACAAGGGATAATCCTTTAGTCTTTCTCTTTATATAAAACTAGAAAAAATTCAACCACAATAACAATAATTTAGAGAAAATAAAAAAAAACCCTCTATGATTACTCAAGGATTAATGTTTTAATAATCAGATTAGCTGTTTAGTGGTGAAGGTTGAAAATAGCAGCTAATAACCGATTTATAAGGTATATAAGTACTGTACAGCATTGGAAGAGGGGGAAAACTAGGTCCTGTTATATTCGTGCTTTTCCCAAAGTCACCATTGACATAAATGAAAAATATCCAAGAAGAAATTGAAACTAAATCATAAATTAATCTATTATTACTATGGCACTTGTCACAAAAATATGGTTGGCTGAGATAGTTTTTGCTTGTCTTTTTTTTAAAGAAAAAAATGTTATAATTATTTTTATAAAAAATTATCTTTTAAATACCCACAAAATTTTAATGAAAATGCGATAAACTATGTTTAAGTTAACCTCAGTACACTACAAAAAGGTGTAAATTTCAATTACCAAAGAACATTTAGATTATAAATCTTTTTTTTTTTTAAAGATACCACATAAGTACTCAAAGATGAGCCCAGCATGGCTTTAGTTGTAATAGCGAAAACAAACTAAAGATTAAACACAAAATGTATGAGAAGCCAGACATTTGGCAAAAAAAATTCTAAGTTCAACTCCTCAGACAAAAACATCTTTGAGATTAGAACACTGCATATTCTCTGAGCCAGAAACTGTGTTCTATAGTCTGTTACATAACTCTCACCATGCATTAGCTGACTAATCTACACTACAAATACATTATTACATATATTTATAGGTGTAAGTGTGACAGCGTAGTAAGAAGTTTGCTTCTCAACCACATGATTCCAGATTCAATCTCACTGCATAACACTTTGGGCAAGTGTCTTCTACTATACCCTAGGACCAATAAAAGCCTTGTGAGTTGAATTCGTAAAAAGAAACTGTAAGAAACATCATCATCAATTAACATCCACTTTCCATGATGGCATGAGTTGGACGGTTTGACTGAGGACTAGCAAGCCAGGAGATTGCAACAGGCTCCAGCCTGATCTGGCAAGGTTTCTACAGCTGAATGACCTTCCTAATGCCAACTACTCCAAGAGCATAGTGGGTGCTTTTTATATGTCACCAGCACAAAGGCCAGTCAAGTGGCACTAGCATCGACCATGCTCAAATGGTGGTTTTTATGTGCCACTGGCATGGGAGCCAGTCAGGCCACACTGGTATCGACCAAGTTCAAATGGTGCTTTTTACATGCCACCCGCATGGGAACCAGTCAGGAAACACTGGCATCAACCATGCACAAATGGTGCTTTTTACATGCCACTGGCACAGGTGCCCATCAGGCAGCAACAGAATCAGTCACAACTACGATTCCACTTGACTCAACAGGTCTTTTCAAGCACAGCATATTGTCTGACGATTGAAGGGTACTCTGAAACAGGGCCAGTTATGCAACACTGCCATCAACCACAGCGACAATCTCACTTGACTTGCCGGGTCTTCTCAATTACAGTATATCTCCAAAGGTTTCGGTAGCTTGTTATTGCCTCTGTGAGGCCCAACATCCAAAGGTGATGCTCCACCACCTCATCCCATGTCTTCCAGGATCTACCTCTTCCACAGGTTCCTTACACCGTGAGGGTGTGACGCTTCTTCACATAGCTGCCCTCATCCATATGCAACATATGACCATACCAGCGCAGTCATCTCTCTTGCACACCACATCTGATGCTTCTTATGTCCAATTTTTCTCTCAGGGTGCTTACGCTATTGTATATGCACACTGACATTACACATCCAGTAGAGTATACTAGCTTCATTTCTTTCAAGCCTATGCATGTCCTCAGCAGTCACAGCCCATGTTTCACTGCCATGTAGCATGGCTGTTCGCACACATACATCATACAGTCTATCTTTCACTTTGAGTGAGAAGCGCTTTGTTACCAGCAGAGGTAGGAGCACCTTGAACTTTGCCCAGGCTCTTCTTATTCTAGCAGCTATACTCTCAGAGCTTGGTCACCTAGGTAACGGAAGCTATCAACTACTCTAGTTTTTCCTCCTGGCATGTGATGGAATCTGTTTTCTGTATGCCTTTAGTGTTTATTGCCACTGTGCATCTGCCACACACAAAAACTATCTTCCCAGTTAACCTTCCTTTGATATTACTGCACCTCTTATATGTCCATAGCTTACACTGGGTACATCATATGGAGTTTCCAGCTATACCTTTTCAACAGAACAAGCAGGGCCATCTACCTGAAGGGATTTGTGATTTGTCTGCCTTCTTACTAAGACTTTGGTTTTTGCTAGATTGACTCTAAGGCCCTTCAATTCTAGACCTTACTTCCACACCTGTAACTTCTCTAGTTCTGGTATCAGAGCAGTTCTAATTCTGGTATTAGATCAGTTCTAGTTCTGGAATTCAGCTATTAGAGCAAGGTATGTGTATATATCATCATCATCATCGTTTAACGTCCGTTTTCCATGTTAGCATGGGTTGGACAGTTCAACCGGGGTCTGGGAAACCAGGAGGCTGCACTAGGCTCCAGTCTGATCCGGCAGTGTTTCTACAGCTAGATGCCCTTCCTAACGCCAACCACTCCGTGAGTGTAGTGGGTGCTTTTTACATGCCACCGGCACAGAGGCCAGAGGAGGCTGGCAACAACCACGATTGGTTAGTGCTTTTACGTGTCACCGACACAGATGCCAGTCAGGCGGCGCTGGCAACTGCCACATTCAGATGGTGCTTTTTACGTGTCACCAACACAGGTATCTTAACTACAATTTCCATTTGATTTTTATTTTGATATATATATATATATATATATATATATATATATATATATATATATATATATACACACGTACACATATTCTTTTATTTGTTTCAGTCATTTGACTGCAGCCATGATGGAGTACTGCTTTTAGTCAAACAAATCGACCCCAGGATTTATTCTTTGTAAGCCTCGTACTTATCCAATCAGTCTCTTTTGCCGAACCACTAGGTTACGGGGATGTAAACACACCAACATCGGTTGTCAAGCGATGGTGGGGGGAACAAACACAGACACACAAACATATATACATATGACGGGCTTCTTTCAGTTGCCATCTACCAAATCCACTCACAAGGCACCCACTACATTCTCAGAGTGGTTGGCGCTAGGAAGGGCATCCAGTTGTAGAAACTCTGCCAGATCAGATTGGAGCCTGGTGCAGCCATCTGGTTCGCCAGTCCTCAGTCAAATCGTCCAACCCATGCTAGCATGGAGAGCAGAGAAACGTTGATGATGATGGTTCATTGAGTATATTATGTCTATGATTGTATAATATAAATGTAAAGTGTGAGCTGTGACATGCTGTTCTTGCTTAGTGTGTATCAGCATTGATCAAGCCATCTTTGTTCAAAGGTACTCCATTTGCTTTGGTGCACATAGGACTATATTACCTAGTGTATCCTTTCCTTTCCCAAGACAGTAGGGTGTGAATTAATGGAGAGTTGCTTGCTTTGAGAAGTGTTTGTGTAGAATGTGAAGTGTGTGATAGTATTGTGAAGACTATATTTGTACAAGTTGTGTTATAATACTGGTAGGTTACACTAAAGAATATAGTGATGGTGAAGTCTAGCATCTGTGGTAACCTTAAGTGTTCACATTTACAGGGTAGGTTGCAATAATGTTTAGGTTATATTATAGTACCAAGAGAAGTCTGTAGAATTTTGTGTGAGGCATGTTGTAGTATTGAGAGGTGATAGCATAAAACGTGGTGTATATAGATAACATTGCAAGTGAAAGGTGTCAACCATTTTAACCAATGAACAAAGAGAAACATATAGATTATAACAAAGTTTGTTAGTTTCCAACTCACATGAGCACATCGTAGGTTTCTTGTGTGGTTGTGGATCTCTCCTGTCAGATTTGGATTGTCAAACAATTCTTTGAGTTTTTCATTTTTTTGAATAGCCCTGATCTGAACACTGACTGTGAACTCTTGTTCAAACTTGGCCACTGCAAAACCAATGGGACATCTTTAACAAACTGATAAAGTTTTAAGCAATAAAAGGTCAACTAAGACATGATACAATATGTGAACTGTGAGGACTTCTTAAGATTTCAAGGGATTCGTATGAGAAATTGTTTAGAAAATTTTGGTTAAGTATTACAATCCTTTTGACTAATAAATAAATAATAGACATTTATAAATAATGGTCAAGATACTTCGTTGTCCTGTAATGGCCCATGAGAGAAGTTGGTCTTTTCCTTAGGCTCATGAGGATTTCAGCTCAATACTATAATGTAATGACATACTCATCAATTATGCAAGATTCATAAAGCTTACAACAGTGAGCTGCACCTTGAAACTTTCACAAACACCATTACAGATGTAAATTTGAAGACACACAGCACATCTTAGCACAAAAATAATACATATAACACTAAATTGCATTAAAACACACATCTCTGACTGAGTTGACTTATAACTCTTCATCAAATATCTCATTCTGCTCCACATACTTCAAGGTAAACAATCCCTCAACACACTAACCACCTCCTATACTTATCATAACACATCTACACATCAACAAGCAATGAAAAATCTTTTACAAATTTCAGAATTTCAGTGGCAACAACTCCGTGAGGAAACAATGAAGGTTAGCAGAATTCAACAGTACAATCACTAACATAAACACTGCAGAATGCAGATTCAACGAAATATTTTAGACATATCCAAAAATATCTCTCAAAGTAATATACATCCCAATTAGACATTAAAAATAGCTAATCACATAAAAACTAGAGGCAACCTCAAGTACAGGGTACAACAGAAAAACCAAATTCACATTCTTGGCCATGTAAAATGTGGGAGCTTTTCTCGCAACACTATGCACTATATACATAATACTACACACAACCTAACTAAATAACTCAGCAGTAAACAACTAAAAATAAGAAATAAAGAAAATAAATCATAGAAAAATTTCCACACTTTTATTCAACATAAACTACAAAACAGTAAAATACTATTAGCACCAACAACAATAATGGCCAATCCTTAAATAACATACACACCATCACCAAGCAAACATCCACATTAAACAAATATTTCTGGAAAATTAGTCACTAAAATTCACCTAATGAAGAAAAGAACATGTGTAAAACATGCACCTTCTCCTTAGACCATTATTTTGACATTGTTCATATCAGACACCTCAAAAGCAATAGTGAATTCTAAAATCTTAAGTCTCAGGCTCTGACAAAATGTCAAACTTACATCTGAAACATTTAGGATTTGAAGGAGTCACTGCACTTACCAACATTACCAATATCTAAAACTACTCCTATCAATACTATCAGAATCTGGAAACTAGAAAAAAATCATATATTTTATTCATTCTAACAAAAATCCAAATGAACTACTATGATACTGACATATCACCCTGCATACTTACAAATAATTTTTAAAAAATTAAATTTTGATTAACCCTTATTCCCTTCACCAAATTACAACAGAGATTCAGACCACTATACGTAACAACCAAACCACACACAAGTCTATATCACAAAGAAAACATGAAGGCTCCAACAAGAATAATTTTTTTAAAATCACCATTTTAACAAACTTTCAACTCCATTCCCCATTATCCATTTATCACCCACTCTTTTCAACCTATACTTACAAGATCTTCCCCCACCTCAAAAAATATTCACACACCCTTATACATAGGTAACATCATTCTTACATTCTGCAACTATTCTCCAAACTCAGCAGTACTAGAAGACAAAAATTCCAGAAGTTATGTACAACACTTCCACAGCATTCACAATACATACAGAAAAGAAAGAAAAAACAAAGCACAAACATATTTACAGCATTCACAGAAAGAAACCACAATAATGTACAAATATTACATTAGATCTACCATGGATAACCCCAGTGCCGTCTGAACCTCCAATCTCTCCACAACAAACTACAAACAACATATAACATCGTATTTTGCATCAATACAACTATGTAGACCATACCAACAGCTCAGCTACACAGGGAAATAGAAATATTGAAAATAAAAGACCATTTAGACATGACATATGAAAGATGCAGTTTGTTGCTACAGCAAACTCTAACCCCTATAGTCCATGCCTCTACATGAAAAACTATCTTCAAACATGCAGACATATACAACACCCAGAACACATACACACAGAAATAGCTGTACCATAAAAAGGCCTAACACCAAATGGTGTTGTGGAGGCACATGGCCTAGTGGTTAGAGCAGCGGACTCGCGGTCGAGGGATCGCGGGTTCAAATCTCAGACTGGACAATGTGTGTGTTTATGCGCGAAACACCTAAGCTCCACACGGCTCCAGCAGAAAGTAATGGTGAAACTTCTGCTGACTCTTTCGCCACAACTTTCTCTCACTCTTTCCTCCTGCATCTTGCAGCTCACCTGCGATGGACCGGTGTCCCGTCCAGGTGGGGAACCTATACGCCAAGAAACCAGGAAATCAGCCCTTATGAGCCAGGCATGGCTCGAGAAGGAACAAACACCAAATGCTGAGATAAGATGCACACCACCAACAATACATGCAAAGAAACAGCAATTGCTATGCTTTGACAAAGTTGACTTTCCACCAACAGGTGTACAGCAGCAGATATGGCCAGAAATAGATGTATAGGTGTACAGAAATAGACATGTCACACTGTACTACATGCTACTGCATGTCAAAGTATGTACTAGGGTTCTAAACTAGACATTAGCATAGAACAAAGATCTCTCAGTTGCACCTAGTCTTTCAGCTCAATACCTGAACATCATAGATTCACTCAATCAGACCTAGGACTATGCAACAACAATCTATTTGTAGTTAAATGGCTTATGCCACTGAGAATTAAATATTGGTAGATAGAGCAGACACTACCTTAGTTTATAGCATAACTAAAATATACAGATATTTGTTTCCTCAATAAGACAAATAAAAAAATTTATTGGCACACACAAAAGAAAAAAAAGCTTCCCACCAACTATAAACATCTCCTTCTCTCTTTCCACAACTGGAAACACTTATTTCCAGTTGTGAATAATATAGGTTAATTAGCTAGCTTTCTCTCTCTCTCTCTCTCTCTCTCTCTCTCTCCTCTCTCTCTCTCTCTCTCTCTCTCTCTCTCTCTCTCTCTTTCCCTCACTCACAAAGATCAATATGCTAAAAATTAGTTGAAATTTTACAGATGTTGAACAAACATTCATTAAAATTATTGGAATCATCTCTCTCTTTAACCAAGCTTTCTATAGAGAAATTAATTATAGAGCTGATATACTTTTACTACTCAGCTCACCTGAATTTTCCACTTCATGTAAGTTAACAGTCTACATCCAAATGAGCAATATATCAGCATAAATGATATGCATTTTGAGTTTATACTAGGAAAAAGTACAGCAGATGCCATATTAATTGTGAGATAATTTAAAGAGTATTTAGCTAGGGATAAGCTCTAAAACCCAGCAATCATCAACCTAGGACAGGATTTCATAAGGAAACTAGGAATAGATGAATGGCTTGTGAGGGCCATGCAAGTAAATAAAGTGAGAGTCAATAAAGTGAGAGTCAATAAAGAGAGAGGTGGAGTTGTTTATTTGCCCAGAGAAGTAAAAATGTTACATTTGAAACAAGGATGTCCATGACAGTGGTGTAAAAGTTACACAAGTCAATTTCTCTGGCTTCTGCCACCAAAAGTGAGGATCTGGTGGCTACCCTATTGTTGTTTTTTACATTCAAATATTAAAAGAAAAAAATGTTTAAATCCTTTTAGTCACTTAAGTGAAATGAAATTAACACTGATATAGGCACAGACATGGCTATGTAGTTAAGACATTCACTTTGCAGCCACATGGTTTTCTATTTCCCATAACTTAGCAGTTTGACATCATCATCATCATCATCAACAGACATTTTCCATGCTGGTATGGGTTGGATGGTTTGACAGGAGCTGGCCAGACTCCAGTTGTCTGTTTTGGCATAGTTTCTACGGCTCGATGCCCTTCCTAATGCCAGCCACTTTACAGAGTGTGCTGGGTACTTTTTGCATGGGTGCATTTACATAGCACCAGCACAAGTGCATTTTATGTGGCATGGGCACCTGCAAGGCAAAGACTTCTCAGCTGGGAGAGGGAGTGGGGGCAAGGCCAAAAAGGACATGCCTGTATGTATGGATGACCACAATTTTACTTAGCTTGAAGCATCTTAAGTACAGTAAATCACCACACATCCTGGTCCCTTGTCATCTCCTTAGTGAGACCCAGCATCTGAAGATCCTTTCTCACCACTTCATCCCACGTTTTCCTGGGTCAACCCCTTTCAATGGTTCCCTCCACATTTAGAGATCAGCACTTCTTTAAGTAGCTGTCTTCATCCATATGCATCACACAACCATACCAGTATAGTCTTCTCTCTTGCACACAATTTTCCTCTTACATCATTTACACTCTGTTGAATATGCACACTGACATTACCCATCCAGTAGAGCATGCTGGCTTCAATTCTTTCAAGTTTTCATAAGTCCTCTGTAGTAATACCCCATCAATAAAATAAGTAATGAACTTAAAATGTCAATATGAGCGATCCTTGCAGATAATGTTCCAGCATGGCCACAGCTGAATGCATGTAACCAGTAAAAGAGTAAAAAAATATTGTAATTCTGGGTCTTACACACTAAAAAGAAACAAGTGTTACATTTTCAATTTTTTATTCTTGCAACCATACTTATATGTCTCTTTGAAAGTCTATAACATCACATTTAAATAATCAAGTAAATGGGATCTTATCGGTTTGAACGGCAGTTTTTTTAAAATAATTTCCACATAACTAAACACTTTTAAACTTCGTATACTGGTAGAATGTGTTTATAAAATATCTTTTTCTCTTGGCTTTATTGAGAAAATTCTATAGTTTGTAAGATATTTGTTGTTTTTTTTTCTTCAATTTCTGCAATTTCAACCAATCAATGACGTCTATTGAGGTGAAAACATTCTGTGCCATATGAATATGTCCCTCGTTTAAGAAACAGATTGGGTTTATTTACATTTCTGAAGAAAAAAAGATACCCTTCCCCAACCCCTAACTAACCCTAACCCTAAAACAGATTGAAATGCAATAGATCGATACTAGGGTCATAATTATGGATGACAATTTCATATGACACCGCTAGAAAAACTGCCGTTGAAACCGAAAAAATCCAGTAAATGTCTTAATTGATTATTTTGTCAATGTAAAATGAAAATCACAAAATTCAATAATAGATTATGTAATGTTGCTAGTTTATTTAATATCATACTTACTTCCAGCATTGTCAGCATCAATACTACCAATTAACCATAACTGTTGATGAAATGTTGACATGGGTGGTGATTTCAAATGAAAAGGCCCAGTCTAAAAAATGGTTTTAAAAAAAAACATTTATGCGTTAGCTTCTTCTGGCAGAGTATAAGATCAATTTATAAGGCAGAGAAGAATGTATAAATCAACACCAGTACATTACTAATAGTTGCTTTATCAAGTCTAGAAAGATGTAAAGGTCTGAACCCATGGTAAGATGTGAACCTAGAACATAAAGATGATAATGTTAATACTTTTTGTAATTATTCTTTTAACTTCTGTTTTCCTTTTGTTTCAATTATCTCAAATTTAGAAATTGTTTTATATTGCTAGATGAATCAATATATGCATTAAGTGTTTGATCACCAGATTGAAAATACTGATACTTTTGACTGGCCCTCATGTCAGTGGTACGTAAAAAGCACTGACTACATACACTCTCAGAGTGATTGGCATTAAGAAGGGCATCCAGCTGTAGAAACACTGCCAGATCAGATTGGGGCTTGGTGCAGTCTTCTGGCTTGCCAGCCCTCAATCAAACCGTCCAACCCATGCCAGTTTGGAAAGCAGACGTTAAACAACGATGATGATGATGATGCTAATATGATTGCATGCCATTTATGAGTCTTGTTTCAACCGCATTATTTACATTGTCCTTTAATGACAATTTCATCAAAATTTGCAAAAATAAGCTGACACATAATCTCTGACAATAACTTTGAATTGATTCACTAAAACTTTTATGTTGTGATAAGAATTTTAGCCTTCAACAGTTATCAATTTCTGTTAAGGAAGAACTGATAACAATATCACAAATCTATTCTTTAAAATTTCACTGTCTTAAATTCCAGGTTTTTCACTGTTTACACAAACTTCTTATAGGGTCATCATTCTCGTACTAGATAAAAATGAAGTTGTTATATATATATATATATATCAATAGTATCTTCATATTTCATTCTCCATGCAGCAGCAAAACATTGCATTCCAGCCTGTCACATCTGAATTATTGATTGAAAATTACTATTAACTGACATTGCCATTGCTGTGTTGTACAATATTTATGTCAACAGTCACTGTCTCACATGATTCTCTTCATTCAGATGTTTTATCCAACTGAATAGCCAAGCTGTTACATCAAATTAGCAGCCACCTTAAATAGACCCAATTATGTGCAAGCATGCAAAATGCAAGTAATAATATTAACATAACAATAGTATCACATTTCTTTTTCCCATACTGACATTGACAAAGGTCATCTAGATCTAAGTCAACTGTGATCAAGAATTATTATGAAAGACATTCTAGTCATGACTTCTTTTTTGAGATGACAGGGTGTGATCTGAAGGAGACAGTGTTGTTATTTCAAGCAGATTGAGTGACCACATTGAGGTCTCCTCATTGGTTAAGTTTAATGGGGCTGCAGTACAAAATACCAGCACACCACCCTATCATGTGTCATCTTTATAAGAATAAACATCCTAAAATCTAACTTCATCTTGGTATTCCTTTGCCAAGGGTACCTTTATACCTTCTGCTGTTTAGCAGAATAATGTAAAACATCAAAACTGGTTGTATTGATTCTCTACCAAGTGTGACCTAATAACAAACTTCTGAAAAAGTATGAAAATATGGTTATATTACAAACCTTTAAATCTGGGGTTACCTGACGCAGTGAAGAAGCATTTTGGGAGACTGTTTCAATAATGGGTGGACCTTGAAAGATAAAGAAAAATTCCTATAATTATTTCATATCTTGATAAAAGCTGAAGGGAGGGGGAAGTAATGTGTGACTGATTGTTTTTCATGTGCTGGTGCCACTTAAAAAGCATCCAGTCCACACTGTAAAGAGGATGACATTTGGAAGGGCATCCAGCTGTAAAAACCATGCCAAACTGATCTCGCCTGTGCTTGTGCCACGTAAAAAGCACTCAGACCACTCTGCAGGGTAGATGGTGTTAGGAAGGGCATCCAGCTATAAAAACCTGCCAAAACAGACACAGAAGTCTGGTACAGTCTCCTGTCTGGCCAGCTCCTGTCAAACCCATGCCAGCAAAACCAATAACTTCACTAAAACTCCTTCAGCTCTAAAACTTATTTTGCACTTTTAGTTGTCACAATATATCTCAAATTTAAGACAAAGAGTCAACCTCAATTACTGATATCAGCAATTAATGCAAAGAAACAACTATTGTTGCAAAGTTACCTTCTACTGTAATGGCTACCACCAAAATGTACTGGTACGCAGCAAATGACCGAACAGTAAAGGCCATATGACATACCTACAATGTCACACACTTCATATGGTAAACTACTGCATGAATTGTCATGGACCACATCAATTCTTATTTGGGGTTACTTATTTGGAAACCACATCTTTCTCATGCATTACATTTTTGGTAGGTCTTCTATAGTTGGATACCTTCCTATTACCAACTATTTACAAGGTATACTGGGTGCATTTTATTGCGATACCAGCACTTCAGAGCCATGGTTCTTAGTAAGACTAAAAAGGCTTCTCTCTCTCTCTCTTTCTACTATTAAGAGGATAGATGGACAAGCCGAGGAAGTACAGGACAATATATAAAACCAGTCAGGTAGAGGATTCATACAACATATGACATAATACAGTCAGTTAAGAGATTGATCACACAAATATGACTCAACTCAAACAATTAAACAATTCATCACATGCACACAAACCTATTTATCAAAATTATTTAAGAGAACTGCCAAATATATGTATATACCATTGTCATCAGGAGTGGTCAAGCTGAGATGGGAAGTAATGAAGCAATTAAAAATAATTGTGATGAAGTATCAGGGTGGACACTAAAGGTACAACATGGGTAAAAACGAGTGAGGCAGAAACTGAGAAAGTAGGAAATGAATGACAGTGTAAAGCAGCAGAACAGAAATCATAAAATAGCAGATAGAAGAATGAGAGGGGGATAATCTTGGATAGGTTACAGGAATGAGTGGGGAAGAGTGACAGGTGTAGTGTTTGAAGAGGGTTAGAGATGTATGGTTGTTGGGGAAGAGAGACAATTTGATGGTTCAGTAGTAGTGGGGAAAAGAAGTCAATGGGAATGGGTACAGAGAATGATATTGATGAAACGTAAATAACAAGTGAAATTGTTGTGGATAGTAATAAAAGTGGTATCGAGGAAGAGCTGCAGTTATGGTGATGGTGGGAAGAAGGCAGGAAATTGGGTAAAGAGCCCAGTTGTGCATATTCCAACCCATGCCAGCATGAACAACAGACATATGATGATGATGATTGTGTGTGCGTGTATGAGAGAGGGAGAAGATACAGCTCTACCAGAGCTCAGTGTCACAAGAGTGGGTCTTCTTAAAACTTGCCTATCACCAGTCATCCCAGCCCGTTGTCATCACCACGATTGTGAGATCAACTTTCACCACTTTGTCCTATATCTTCCTGCATCTCCCTCAAGCCCTTTCAAACAGGAATGAGTGGGGAAGATCTGCCTTAAAATACAAGACTTTAGCTTATTTTCAAATTATTTAATCTCACATGGAGTATAGGCAGTCTACATAACCTTTTCAAGCCCTTTCAAACAGATGAAATTGTTATTGATCCAGTAGACATGTTTACTCAGACACTTTACTTCACACAAGGACACATGGAGACACATGTCCACACATATGGAGATACACATCCATACATACAAACACAGTACATAGTTGCAAAAAACTCAGACACACACACTTACATACACACACACACACACACACACACAGACATGCAAACAAGGAGACAGAGGTACACACACACACAAAAACAGACACACAAACACATGAATATGCAGAATATGTACATATATACATATGCACGCACACACACATTCATGCATACATACATACATACATGCATGTATATGCACATGCACACACACACTGACCCACACACATGCGCACAAACAAACAAAAAGAACAGTGTGAATAATGGACAGAGTCAAAACTATTGAAAAGATTGCAAGATGCAACGAAAATTTTAGAAAAATAAAGGAAATGAGTGGAAATTTTACTGGTGAGTGTGTTAAATTATAAGGCACTAAAAGAGAATGACTCTCCCCAATCTAATGTGTTATTCCTTTTTTTTGAAGATGTGATTTGAAGGAGATTTGGCTGCTATTACTAGCAGAACAAGTAACTGCATAGGTCTCTTTCTTGAGTTATTTATCCAATATATACATAGGTGCAGGCATAGCTGTATGGTTATAAAGTTCATTTCACAACTATGTGGACTTAGGGTTCAGTCCTACAGCACAGAATCTTAGGCAAGTATTTTCTACTATACCTTGTGGGTGAATTTGGTAGACAGGAGTTATAGAAAGTCTGTCTAGTGTGTGTGTGTGTGTGTAAGTTCATCCACCCTTTTACAGGTTTTTTTCATTTATTTTTCATCTCGTGTGTGTGTTAGCATAACCTTATAACTTGCATGTGATAGCTATTATACAGATATAGTTCAACCCATGTCAGCACGGAAGACAGACATTAAATGAGATATTTTAGCTGCTATTAATAGTAGGCTGAATAACCACATAAACTGCTTAGTTGGTTTAAATAAGTTAATGTACTGACTTTAGAAGATATAGCATAAGCAATAGTTAAGATTTATCAAAGATACATACCTGCTACACCTATAAGGACACTGACTCCAAAGAAAAGAAAGAAAGTGGCAAAGACCAAAACAAACTGCCGTTTATTGAGACTGTATAGTCGCATCTGAACTGATCTGTGGAAAAAAATATGAGCAAATATTATTTAAAATCAGCTTCAAGATATATTCAGATATGTAAAGTAAACAAGATTACACATTCATAAAGGCAACAAGGAATAACATCTGTGCATATGTGTGTGTGTGTCCGTCCTGGGTAAGTAGTTGAGCCCTGGTCCAAAAGTTCTAGGGTTTCAAGGTATGTGGAACCACCTCTAAGCTGCTATTGTTCCCAGCAGTAGTAGCACCTGCCAGGGTCCCAGCTATAGGTTAATTAGCATGTTTTGGAAGAAATATCAAATTCAAGCCCTCACTACCTTGTGAGTGCTTTGGGAAAGGAAAAGACTAGAGGAGTCAACCCTGACAGCAAATCAAGGAGTGGAGTCCCTCAAGCAGTCTGGTGCCCTCTTTGACACCCTTCCGGATAGGTGGAGCTTTCAAGCCCTGTAAGGCAATTCATCTAAAAGGCTACTCCAAGGTAGAACCTATAGCTTGCTGGTCACCACAACTGTCTTAGCCTGCTAAGCCACCCTGGTCAGACCTCCAAGTCTAAAAAGTGGGATCAGACTGTGCAGACTGATTTCCTCTTTAAAACTAGTAAGTGCAGGCAGGAAGATATGCCCATGAAGCATCAAGAATCAGTTTACATAGTCATTTGAAGGTGTGCTGCTCTTTCTCATGATCTTCAGACACAATGAACCTGCCATCAGCATATACATATATATAACCTTGTTTAGGCTTAGCAGCCCTTTCTGTTTGTTTTCACTGTCCTGTTTTTGTTACCAATTTTGACCCTCCGCAAAACCCCAAAGTTTATTTAATTTGCTTTGCAGGAGCAACTGTTTTATCGAAAGCATATCTTGTTGTGAAATGCTCAAAATACAAGAGTAGAAAAACAGCCAACAACTGATGAAAGGTCGTTCTTTATATTGTTTTCCATTTGTGTATAACATTGTTTGAAAAAACAGTTCATATTCCATATGCTCGTACTTCGTATTTTTTGTTGTACACGTTTCGTGACGTCCTGTGCCCACATATGCATATATGTATGCGTAGAGATGTAAGTATGTACATATATATATTATTTATATTATTTTATATTTATATATATGCAATTATATTATTTTATATTTATATATATATATTATTTATATTATTTTATATTTATATATATATATATATTATTTTATATTTATATATATATATATATATTATTTATATTATTTATATTATTTTATATTTATATATATATATATTATTTATATTATATATATATATATATATATATATATATTATATATATTATTTATATATATATTATATATATATATATTATTTATATTATTTTATATTTATATATATATATATATATTATTTATATTATTTTATATTTATATTATATATATATATTATATATATTATTTTATATTATATATATATATATATATATATATTATTATATTATTTTATATTATATATATATTATATATATTATTTTATATTTATATATATATATATATATATTTATATTATTTTATATTTATATATATATATATATATATTATTATATTATTTTATATTTATATATATATATTATATATATATATATTTATATTATTTTATATTTATATATATATATATATATTATTTATATTATTTTATATTTATATATATATATATATATATATATTATATATATTATTTATATTATATATATATATATTTATATTATTTATATTATTTATATTATATATATATATATATATATATACTGATCACAATATTGACAGCTGAACAGAAAACGCATTGCTGAAAAAGTTTGGAATTATCAACTGAGATAAGTATGTGCTGGAGACTGAATTGTCATTTTTACATTTTTGGCGCAGGCGTGGCTGTGTAGTAAGAAAATTGCTTCCCAACCACATGGTTCCAGGTTCAATCCCAATGTGTGGCACTTTGGGCAAGTGTCTTCTGCTATAGCCTCGGGCCGATCAAAGCCTTGTGAGTAGATTTGATAGACGGAAACTGAAAGAAGCCCGTTGTGTGTATGTGTGTGTTTATATTCCCCCATCGCTTGACAACAGGTGTTGTATTTACATCTCCGTAACTTAGCGGTCCGGCAAATAGTGACCGATAGAATAAGTACCAGGTTTTAAAAACAAAATAAGTCCTGGGGTCCATTTGTTCCAGTAAAACCTTCCGAGGCGGTACCCCAGCATGGCTGCAGTCAAATGACTGAAAGAACCAAAAGAGTAATAAAAAAAAAAGTTTATATATATTTATACATAATGTAAATATAGAGGGAATGTAGCGATGCTGTTTAAGAGTATCAATAATATGTTTGAGGGAAAATAAGCTCGGGAGAAGGTTCTACATACTAAATAAAAATACATTATAGTTTCACACACGAAATATAGTGAGTAGAAAAACTGATTCATATTTTATGAACTGTATCATTGATTAGTATTTGAACTGAAACTTTCCCCACCTCTCTGTATCATTGGTATTCTTTAAAAAATATTGGAATATACCTTAGAATTACTTTACATTTATTTTGTACCTAACTTCACGCCCTAAATCAAACATGGGCAACTCTTTTTCGAGAAGCGAACCGCTTGAGACAGCTCATCATCAGACGAGTCACACTACTAAAAAACTTCAAAGTAATTTTTCGTTAAGTCCTGCCGACGGTAGTTTGTCCATGTTTGCTTGAAATAAGGAAGTAACGCAAAATTTTGACAAGTAAAAATTGGTTCATTTATTTTGTACCTAACTTCACGCCCTAAATCAAACATGGGCAACTCTTTTTCGAGAAGCGAACCGCTTGAGACAGCTCATCATCAGACGAGCCACACTACTAAAAAACTTCAAAGTAATTTTTCGTTAAGTCCTGCCGACGGTAGTTTGTCCAGGTCTGCTTGAAATAAGGAAGTAACACAAAATTTTGACAAGTAAAAATTGGTTCATTTGGTTAGTTAGCTGTAAAAACAAACTCTGTGCACACATATATATATATTATAAAGCAGAAGGTGCATATATAAGTGTGTGTGTGTATAAATGAAGAAAATGTCAACTCATAACAAAATTAAAGTAGGCATTCTTTCGATATAAGGGCAAAATGTAATATAAAACAGAATATTTTGATTGTTTCTAAATAAAGCTTAAGAAAACGTTAAAAACGAGTTGTGTATTTCTTCAGAACCGTAGTAAAACGAAATAAGTTAATCAAATAAGATATCCAAAATAACTTGTATTTTTATCTTTACAACACAATTTTCTCCCCGTCTTTTACTAACTCTATAATACACTACAAAGTTTTCATTAGAACTTCTTACAGATAAATTGTTTTATTTCTGTTAGGAGTTTAAAAAAAAAAAAAGTAGGGGGAAACGCCAAGACACATTTGAAATAACGAGGCCGAGTACCGCCGAAACTTCGAGGTCACTGTCAGTATTTTTCCTTGTGAAAATACCTCTCAAGCTCTACCTCTATGTATCGTGTGCTTCTTTAGTTAAGGTTTCACGGGCCTCGTGTATACTTAAACATAAAGCACAGTGTGTGTGTGTTGCATTCAAATTATAACAAGTGGCGATAGTAGTGTTTTCGTAGGGTTATTTTCCACAATAAAGATGTGCGGGTTCGAAACCAGACTGCAATGTTCGCCCATCCTTAACAAATCAACAAGTGGGTGTATGAACTTATAAAAAGTAGAAGTGTTTCTTAGACTGAATGTTGTCCCTCAGTAATTTATCATCTCGAGTATATATACAACTTCTAAGTTTGCAGATATTCGTGTTTCCTAACTTTTCGATAAATAATACATTGTATATGGTTGATAAGATAAATACCAGACATGTACTAGGGTAGACTTAATACCACCATCAGCCCGTGTGGTAGGAAATCAACATTTTAGTTTTAAAATTCGCGTAAAACTTTCACTATATAAAGAAGAAATAAGGCGAAAGAAAAACTTTTCATAAACTTCGTAAAACAAAATAAGTTGCGTTTTGAGGTGAATTCTGACATTTCAAATAGCAGGATCTTTCCTCCAACAACTTACCTTATTTTACGAATTATACAAACTAATTATTTATATATTTTAAACTTACATTTCAATTTCGCGAGGTGCCATGCTGGCAACCGCCAAGACCACAAAACTTTAACCTAAATCACTGTTTTCCACCCGGAAGTTCAATAATATAGAGCTGCTGTTGCCGTCCAAAAATGTTATGTTCGCTAATCGAATAGATATATTTACATCTGACAGTTTTCGTAAAGAAGTTTTTAAAAAAAAGTTTTTATACTTTTTATTAGGAAGCCGGTGTCATTTACGAAGTGTCTCCCACACAAAATATAACATATTTGAGAACGTTGTTCAGTCTTAAGTTAGCTTAGTCCTTATCTAGCAGACACATGAACAGAGACGTTCAAGCTATGTCTATTCATGTCAAAAATACTGAATATAAGATTACCTTCTCTTTTACGATGGTAGGATGTGATTTGAAGATTTAACTGTTATTTCTAGCCGATCATGTAACCGTCTAGAAACACTCGCATAGGCTCGACGAGAATTTTGTTTTCTTCGTTAAAATAGTTGTCACAGTGTTATTGCTTAGGTCTTAATGAACCTTGAACCAAACGGGTATCTACCACGACAGAGTGCGTTAATGTTATGAACATTCAGCTGAGATATCAAACCACAGAAGATATCAGGCCTAACTTAGCTAAGTGGGTAATTGCTCAGTAGTAGTTAGAGGACAATCAGAGCAAAGTGGTCTGATCCAACCTAAGCAGTGGCTTCACCCCTCTGCATGGGCCACTTACACTTTTCTGTGCTTGTTTTACGTATCAGATTTTCAATCTTTCTTAATATAATGTATTATGTTTCCCTATCACCTCCCTCTCTATTACTCTCTCTTTCAATCAAGGAGGTATGTAGGTTACAAGGAAACCTCACTTGTGTAAGTGCTAAGAAAAAAGCACCCAGTACACTCTGTAAAGTGGGTAGCATTAGAAAGGTCGCCCAACCATAGAAACATACCAAAACCAAGATTTGCTCTTCCAACCCACTGGATCATGTCAGACCATCTAACCAATGCCAGTATGGAAAGCAGATGTGAAAAAAATGATGAGAAGGCAGACAGATATACACACAGCAGGTTGAAAGACAGACAAGCAGGTGGGTACGTACACACACACACATACTCACATCTCATTTTGTAACACATTTTATAACATACGAGAGGCGTTCAATAAGTAATGCCCCTGACCCACTTCCCATAGCAGTAGAGCAACGAAACTTGGCACAGTTATTGGTCTTTTTCTACATAGGAACCACTCAGAGTTACACATTTCTCCCATCGTTTGATGCAACTCTGGAGACCGTTTTTGTAGAAGACCCCAGCTTGGTCCTCCAACCACGATGTGACTTCAGAAATCAAGGCTGCATCATCTGGGAAATGCTTTCCTTTCAAAAACAACTTCATGGCTGGGAAGAGGTGAAAATCAGAGGGTGCAAGGTCAGGAGAGTAGGGGGATGGGGGAGGAGTTAATAGCCGCACGCCTGTGCTTCTGATCTGGCGACACGCGAGTTGTAGACCGGAGCGTTGTCCTGCAGGAGGAGGATGCCTTTGCTGATCTTGCCCCGCCTCTTGATTTTGATAGCTTCTCTTAATTTCCTCAAACGTGAAGCATAATAGGCTCCTGTAATTGTGGTACCCTTTGCCAGGAAATCTGTCATCACTACTCCGTCCTGGTCCCAGAAGACTGTGAGCATGACCTTGCCAGCGGAGGGCTGCACCCTTGCCTTCTTTGGAGGAGGTGAGTCACGGAGCATCCACTGCATTGACTGGGCTTTGGTCTCTGGATCAAAGTGATGGACCCAGGTTTCATCCTGTGTAATCTGTCTTTTGAAAAATTTTGGCTCATCTTCTTGGCACATCTCCAAATTCATCCTCAAGCACTCAACGCGTTCTTGCTTCTGGAAAGGTGTGAGCAACCTGGGAATCCATCTGGCAGACACCTTTTGCATATGCAAATGGTCATGAATGATAGTTTCCACAGACCCGGTATTAAACTTGACTTCATGGGCTATTTGGCGAATAGTTATGCGTCGATCTTCCAAAATGGCAGCCTCAACTTGACGGACAGATGCCTCATCAATGGCAGAAGGGGGACGACCAGATCTGGGAGCTGTTTCCACAGAGTTCCAACCATGTTTGAATTCACGATGCCAGCGTTTTACAAGGTCATATGATGGGGCATCATCACCATAAGTTACTTTCATTTCATCAAAAGTCTCCCGTGGTGTGCATCCTTTCAAATACAAAAACCGGATCACTGCTCGACACTCAACAGGCTCCATTTCACACTTGACTCAGTTCAAACACCTGTATATCAGAAACCACAATTAGTTCAGAGCTGTAATTTGCCACTTAATCTATAGAGATATAAATAATTGCACATGTAAATTTTCAGCTAGATCAAACAACTGCAAGTGGGTCAAAGTCATTACTTATTGAACACCCCTCGTATTTTGTTTGGCATGTATGGAACCTTGTAACCAATAAAGAAAGGATTATTATTATAAATTGTCTCTGAACTGCATCAACGATAAACATTGATGCTTCTTAAACTTACATTTGTTTCATAAATTTTTCCAACAAAAATCAGAATTTTTATTATAGTAAAGGACAATCTTGAAGAATGTTCTTGTTTCCTCTAATTAATAAGATACAGAAAGGCAGCAAGCTAGCAGAAGCATTAAAAATGCTTGGCAAAATGCTTAGTAGCATTTCGTCCATCTCCACATTCTGAGTTCAAATGCTGCTGCTGGGGTCAACTTTGCCTTTCATCCTTTCGGAGTCAATAAAATAAGTACCACTTGAGTACTGGGATCAATGTAATTGACTTACCCCTTCCACGAAATTGCTGGCCTTCAAACTGCTGTATCTTATAAATCAATTAATAAGATATAGTTATTTTCCTCTCAACAGACAAATATTTTATTCAAAAATGTCAACAAGTTTGACATTTGAAATCAAAGAATAGTAACAGTGATGCTAAAGCTGTTATCTTTCTTGAAACTTTTGCTTGTCAAAGCAAAATGTTGTTTTTTTCTGGAGATTTCATTAGAAATTAACGAATGTGTAAGTGTAAACTTTGACAACACCAGCAATGATATGGTGTGACATAGCAGTGAGGCAGAAAAAAACAACACCATTATAAACAATAATAAATTCGTCACTATCGACAAACGGTAGATACAACACTAAAAATAGTGCTAACAACAATATAACAAGAAGGGAAATAGGTGAAGAAAATAAAAATATCAACATCAACAAGACCAACAGCAAAAAGATTGAGAATGTCAGTAATAAGTTATATGAAACACGCAACAGCATCATCAACAATAACAGAAACAAAAAGAATAAGAAAAGTGCATCATCATCATCATCGTTTAACATCTGCTTTCTATGCTGGCATGGGTTGGACAATTTGACTGAGGGCTGGTAAGCCAGAAAGCTGGACTAGGCTCCAATCCGATCTGGCAAAGTTTCTACAGCTGGATGCCCTTCTAAATGCCAACCACTCCGAGAGTGTAGTAGGTACTTTTTACGTGCCACTGGCACAAGGGCCAGTCACGCAATACTGGCATCGACCACACTTGAATGGTGATTTTTACATGCCACCAGCACAGAAGCTAGTCAGGCGGCACAGGCAATGACTATACTTAAATGGTGTGTTTTATGTGCCACCGGCTTGGGACCAGTCAGCCAGTACTGGTACTGACCACACTCAAATGGTGCTTTCTTGCATGCCAACAGCACAGGTGCTTATCAGGCAGTAATGTCATCAGCCACAATGACTTCACTTGACTCAACAGGTCTTCATAAGCACAGTTTATTGCCCAAGATTTGCTCTTCCAACCCACTAGTTATGCTGCACTGGCATAAGCCACGGTCTCACTTGGCTTGCCAAGTCTTCTCAAGCACAGCATATCTCCAAAGGTTTCGGTTACTTGTCATCACCTCAGTGAGACCCAACGTTTGAAGGTTGTGCTTCACTACCTCATCCCATGGCTTCCTGGGTCTACCTTTTCCACAGGTTCCCTCTACTGCTAGGGTGTGACACTTTTTCACACAGCTGTCCTCATCCAAACACAACACATGACCATACCCGTGCAGTTGTCTCTCTTGCACACCACATCTGATGCTTCTTATATTCAACTTTTTCCTCAGGGAGCTTACACTCTGTTGTATATGCACACTGACATTACACATCCAGCAAAGCATACTACTTCATTCCTTGCAAGCTTATGCATGTCCTCAGCAGTCACAGCCCATGTTTCACTGCCATGTAGCATTGCTGTTCACACATATGCATCATACAGTCTACTTTTTACTCTGAGCAAGAGGCCTTTTGTCATTAGCAGAGGTAATAATGAAAATGATAGTAACACCAAAAATTGTAGCTCATTTATAAGAGCCACCATCACCTAGACTGAACATTCACATTAGTTAAAAAATGAACACATAAGGTAGATGAAGCTTTATATAAAGAGTCTTGGGTTGATAGTTATTGTAGAAGATGAGCTAAATTGTTCAGAGAAGCACAGTTACAAAAATAAACAAAGTGCAAAACCTTCGTCCTGAATAAGCAGAAAATTGATTTGTGCACCATTTGATAGCTCAGAAAAGGGAAACTGTTTAAGTCGGTAGAGGTCTTGTTCCTCTAATGACAAAGCACTCCATTAACTCATGTGTCTTGGAGGAATGTAACCTAATTTCTGTCTATGTGTCATTACTCTACCAAAATGACAATTCATAATGTACTGCCTAACTTAAATTGATGTATTTTAATGGTGATAGGTAGTAGATAGTAGATTTTGGTCTTTTTTCCCATGAGAATTCAATCTCCAATTCAGATCCTCTGGGAACTGAACTAGATATTCAGGTTCAAATCACATTCAAAAACTTATTAAAATTTCCATACAAGTTCCGTATTAAAGGCATACAAAATATGAGGGTAATAGTAACAAGCAGAAAGCCAAATTACTGCAATTGTGGTGACACTAACCTTCCTCTCTACTCATAAACATAACAAAACAAAACCCCACTGCCACCAACATCAATAACAAATCCACAACAGCAACAACTGAACAACAAGAAATAATCTATTTTTCTCATTTCTTTTCTTTTCTTCCCTAGTATTTACTCCACTTTGTGTAAAATCTGCTTGTTTATTTATGTCAGTGAGTTGCTGCCCTAGCTAATGCATTACTCTGTTTGACATGGGAGGCCAATCACCATTAGCCAAATCCCTAAAATCTTTTTCTACCATGTGGAGGTTGGTGATAAGAAGTGAAGATTGAACTCAGAACACAAATAGCCAGAATAGATACTACAAGCATCTTGTCTGAGAGAAGACACAACCTAGCAATTAAGACCCATTTTAGTCTTTAGACTATAGTAAGTGCATATTATCTGATTTCAAGCAAATACATGTGGCTTGCAGTAGGATTTTACTGATCTGTTTACAAGGAGCAAAATACTAGAGATGGCAGATTCTCATATTTACCTCAATGATCATCTGCAACTTTTAGCAGAAGAGACAAAGTTCTGTAAGAAGCCAATTTCAGTTGCTACAATAATGACTGGGTTGAATAGCTGTGCAAGATACAAATCACAAAAATTGGATGGTCTACTCCTACAAACTTAATTACCACAGGACAGCCTTGTTCAACACATATATTGGCAGCAAGTCAGAGACATTCCCATTTGTATGAATCAAGTTGTGGTGGATGTGTTGAGGAAGGACCAAAACAAGGACATGACAATTTTAGGCCCATAACTCAGATTCAAATATTTTGGTAAAGGTTCTTACCAAAAGATTGGCACTTATCAAGCATGTAATCAGAGATGTACAAACTCTTGAGATCCCCAGCAGACTATTCATCACAACCTTGCACCTCATACAATATACTGTAGAGAGAGTTAAGAATAGATCTTACTTTGGTCAGTTTAGATCAGGTTAAATTATTTAATGGAATCAACCTTCACTACTTGGTGACTATCCTAAGTGGATTTGGATTTGATCATACTTTCAGATACTGGATTTCTAGAATATACAGTAGCATTTGTTCAATAGTTAAACTGAATCGCTACTTACTGAAACCCAGTACATGAAGAATGCATTCTCACATCTTGCCTGTATATTTTGACATTCAAACCACTACTGTGAAAATTAGAGGGGTTGAGAAGCATCCTACTCAAATTAAGATAAAGCCTTTTCTGTGTCAACATACACAGACATTTCCATGATGTTGTCAAGCACATCAGACATGAAAGTGGTTGGTACTTTGGTGTAAGGCTCACTCAGAGATGAGCTGAGAAGCTGTCACTGAAAGGTTAAGAGGATGAGGCTAACATTCGTGATATTACAATTTTTTTCAACAACCACATTATTGAAATATATCATGATGAATTTCATGTTTCAAAACATTGCTTACTTTTTACTCAGCGAAATATATATATATATATACTAGCAAACACACCCATCCTTTGGATGGTTTAAGGTACTTTGGTGGTATTTTTTTCACCAAATAATTGAACTACCGAGGTTTATGAGTAGCACGGCAATCTAGGTTTCCGATTAACCTAGGAACGGAAAATCAAATTGAAGGCTGGTTATTGTAGAGACTGTTGCACTTTAATGATCATAGAACATATAAGTTTGCAAGCAATGCAAAGTTGAGCTTCTGAAGTGTTTGGGGAGTAGATTACAGATAATGACTACAAAATATAGTTGTTTTACATGAAAGAGAAATTTCTTGTTAAAAACAGCCACATAGATGGTGTAAGGAAATTGAAGGAAGACTTAGAAACTTCCCCTCTGTGAGTTTATTTTATTCAACGGCAACAGGAGCTACATGTTTGGAGAGATATGCTAACAAAAGCCCCTTTATTCTCTCTTCCCACATAGCCTGCGCATAAACTAACAGTGAATGCTGCATAAAGTTAAATTGGTATGGAGCTTTCTGAAAGATACGTACAGCTTTAGCTAGTAGAAGCAAAACTCTTATTTAAAGGTTGATTGTTTGGGACAAATCATATGTGATTGTTTAAAAAAAGGCTAGAACGACAATGCTAAGACATATTTGAAACAATGGGCAACAGCCGAAATATCATAATGGATGAGTAAATAAGCATTCTTAAAGTGACACAACGCATTGATAGGTAAACAAAGGTTTCAACAAATAGAAGAAAGGGAAGGGAACCTTTCAAGTAACTAAGAATAGGTAAAAAAAGGTAAGCTTGCCACGGTTTAATGCAGTTTAAATATGGAAATCAAGATTGTTTGGTATTGGATATTGATTGCATATAGTGTTCTTAGTCAATTTAATCACCGTGGCAAGTGGACAGTGGAAATAAATAGACAAAATCCTTTCACTTTTATAAAAAGATTTTAAAAGTATGGAAGACACTACATACAAAAAACTATGTCCATTTACATGAGAGCTCTGGGCAAAATGTTATAGTGCATGACCATCCTTGGAGTTGATGTAAGCACATGCTAAAACTCTTCATAACTTTTTTATTTTTACGAATTTTTACAAAATTTTGTCAATTCTGTCTTCTGCATAATGGAATTGATACGAGTATGCAAAAATTTTTTTTCTTTTAAATTCTAACCCCCACCCGACATGATTTTTTTTTTTTTTTTATAATTCGTGGTTTTAAAATTCAGACAGTCCAAATCTACCATTAGCTTCTCTTTATAATTTCCAAATAATTTTTTAAATACTTCAAAACCAAAATTGCATAAATATGTGTGCCAGAAACAGTAGTTAAAAATGAAGGAAATAGACTTTTGTTCCATTATTCTAATATCTTCTGAAACTTATACACATATATGTATAAATACATACAGAAATATATATAAATATACTCATACACATACATTTTTGCAGAGTTTTATATATATATATATATATATATATATATATATATATGCCACCAGCACAGGAGACAGTCAGAGGGCACTGGCATCGACCACGTTCAGATAATGCATTTTATGTACCACTGGAACAGGAGCCAGTCAGAGGCACTGGCCGCAACCACAACATGCAACCAAGTGAATACTTTGAACACCTTGCTTCTCTGGACATAGATACATTGAAGCGCCAACGTCTTAGTAAACTGACTTAGTAAACACCCAACTTAGTAAATTATTAACCATCACACCAACAATCATATTGAGCACCTTTTTCAGCTCCATGTATGGGTGCAAGCATTCCCTTTCCATACCATTAATGCTTATTCAAAGAAAAAGACAGCTTTGCATCTGTGTTGTCACAGGTATAGCTGTTGGAATGCAAAGAGCCAGAAAAGAAACTACAAAACATGCCTACAAAGTCAGAAAACAGCACAACTCCCATGACTTTCAGAAACATTTTTTCATATTCAAAGTTGCTGAAGCATGGAACAAACTACCTGCATCAGTTGTTAGTTGCTGAGACATTGCATCCTTTAAAACTTCCATGCTTCCTGAAATTTGCCAACACTACACCTGATATCACCCCTCCATACACAAACACACATGTATATCATGATTCATACACTGTCCACTTTCCTGACTTTTGTACATAATTCTATGTACTGTACATGCACCTTTGATGAGTTGTAGTGCACCTGAGCACTATACACAATAATTTCATTATTATTATTATTATATGGATGACAATATTTTCAACCAAGACATTACAACTGTATTTGATTGTTCAAATGTTTCAATTCTGTGTATGTATATATATTTACTAAATTGCTGAAATTCATCAATGGTTTCTCCCATTGTTTTGATGGGCCATTTTCTATCATTAATAAAACTGTCAGTATCTTTGAAAACATAGGTTTGTTAGTAAGGTTAGAAATGTTTTTGACATTTTAACTAAGTCAACTTAATAAATCAATTTACTGAGTCATGTAATGTAAGATAAGGGGTTGTAGCATTAAACTCAATTGTTCTTATAGTAGCTAAGGACAAATGATAATGAGCTAGTAAGTATAGAATATTGATTTTTCCCATTACATTTAATGTTAAATAGGACATTTTTTGGTCAAAGTTGACCTGTGCATCTGCACATGCTAGGGTAAAAATTAGTTCTTTTATTTTTGAGGAAGACTGACCATCACCTGTGGATGCAAGCTTTCCCTTTCCATACCATCAATGCTTATTTAATAAAACAGACAGCCTGGCATCTGTTTTGTCACAGGTGTAGCTGTTGGAATGCAAAGAGCCAGAAAAGAAACTACAAGAAATTTCACCCAATCCTCTAATAGTTCCACTAATCCACCATTTTGGTTTAGTACTTTTTTATTGACTCCAAAAGAATGGAAGTTAAAGTTGATCCTGGTGAGATTTGAACTCGTAGCACAGAGGGACAGAGCAAATCTCATGAAGTAATCTATCCAATTTAATGTTAATTAAATAATGTCATTTCAAACTAGAAATATAATACAAGTCAGGAAAACAAATGAACTAAAAAGAGTTGAAATATAAAACAATTATTTTGATTATCAGCAATAATAAGCAGGTTAAAATTTGAAAGCCAAATGTTCAAAATAAAGTACTGCTTTCTTTTTTCAAACTCTTATCATATCTACTATGAGTGTGAAGCAAAACTTCAAAGAACAAATATAAAAGGATATGATAATCTTCTATGTGTATTTGAAAACTTTGGTACAACAAACAGCTTCTCTTGGTTGTAAAATATACAATGGGCTTCTTTCATTCAGTTTCCATCTACCAAATCCAGTCACAAGGCTTTGGTCAGCCCAGGATTATAATAGAAGACACTTGGCCAGGGGTACCATGCAGTGGACTAAACCCTGAACCATGTGGTTGGAAAGCAAGCTTTTTACCACACAGACACACTTGCATAATGCTTTTGTTTTTAATAATTTACATTCATCCCAGCATGGCTTATAGTTAGGGCTTTTGTTGATTTATACATTTATTTTTGGATCAAAATCTTTAACAACCACATCCAATTCCTACTTCCAAGTGTAGCAAAGGAGTGCTACCTGATTTTCAGCCAAGCATGTTCAGGGTTTTGGACCTCCAGAAATGCAATACATTGAATTATTAACCTTATTAACTGCATTCCTAAAAACAAGCTTTCCACTTCAGTACTAGAATTTTGCCAATGAACAAATGCTGTCTCAAGTAAAACCCACATCTGAAACTATGATGCTGCTTATATACACAAACATTGTAGACCTCATCCAAAAGGCCATCCAGTTGATTGCAAATACTCACTCAACAAGATATTGGATTCTCAGACCTTCAGATACTTTTATTTTAAGTTCACATTTCTCTTTATAGACAACCAGTCAATGAGGGGAACACCTATATGGTTAAAATTAAGAATCAAATCTGCAAATCACATCCTACTGTCTTAAAGAGAATCCAGAATAATGTAGACCTTAAAAAAAATTAGACAATCTTATCATGAATGCTTTTAATCAAATTTCTGGTTAATCAGAACTCATCTAGGGCTACACAACAACAATCTTATAGACATATATCACATCATTACTCTTCAAAGTTGCATTTCATTTAGTAGCTTTCCTGTGTACATTTTCTACAATAATTTAATTCTTGATGAAATATAGTCTCCAAATGACATTAACATATGTCAGTTACTGCCTTCACTTCAGTAGAATGTATTTTATAAATAAATAAACACTTATCGGACAATGCAATATTTCTCTGCTGTCATTAACAAGTTGAACTGATGTTTATTAGACAAACAGCACTACTCTTTGCTCATGACAAAAGAGGAAAGTGAGCCCTCACATATTCTTTGCAGGCTGGTGAAAGTGATATAGTTGAAATTCAAACTGATGTTTGCATGATAAAATTGGTAAAAGGAGTCGTTCAAGAGTGTTTCTTGGGACAAAAAGATTGCATGAAATGTTTACTGTGAGGTTTAAAACACTTTAAGAGTGATGAGAAAAGGTAAGATGGGAGGTTCAAATGAATTAGGTGGCAGACATATGCAACAAGCTAGTTCAGAGGAGGAGGATATTGTAATGGAAAGAATAGTGAGGAAATAGTATGTCTCTGAGCCAGTGTTTGTTGCATATTGATGAGTAGGTCTTTTGCCAATCAGTTGAATGTCTTTTTCTTTAATATGGTGTAAAATGTCAGTGCATAATAGCAGCACCATCCAGCAACGGAAGCAGCACTCTAATGTCTAATATAAAACATAAAGCTTGATGATTAACAATATAATTTTTTGTTAATGGAAGAAGGAAAACAGATGAAATGCTTTTTTACCTTTCACAGCGATCATGGTGATATGTTGGAGCAATATGGGGTGAAAATACACTGAAGATGTTTGAGAACTGAGAGAGGAAGGCTCGGATGCTGTCTGCCCAACTTGGGGACGCATAGGAAAATGTGTATTCAGCTGAATCCATGGGAAGAAATCAAGAAACAGTGCAAGGGAGTAAAAATGAAAACACTGCTTCTAATTTACCTGTAAAAGTAAAAAAAAAGGAAAAAAAGAATGAAACTCTTCTAGAATCAAGTGTAAAAGAATGGAGCCAATACTCTATGTGTGTGTGTGTGTGTGTGGCTCCGTACATGCATGTTTGCACATGAAGATAGATATACATACATATAATACAACCATGCTAGCATGGGAAAATGGACATGTCTGAATGCGTGTGTGTGTGTGTGTGTAAAATAGCCATGTACTTCACAAGGCCCATCTAAACGATTTTCCCACTGGACATGTTGTTTAATTAAAAATTAGACCTTAATAAAAGCTTGAATGAAATATAAAACGCAAAGGAAAAATCCAGAAAATACTGACAGATGGTGATGTCTATCTATCACCTAAGATCTACGTACAAATTAAAAAGGAAATTTATTTGAAATACATACATAATTTTTATTTTCATTCTCTTTTATACTCGTTGCATCATATTAAGACGTATTTGTCTATTGAGATTTATTACTGTCTTTACAAATAACTAATTGTTCTTGGTTAATCGATTTCACTTTAAAATGCTGGTAACATATGTAAACCATAGGAAGAAAATAAATATACGTAAATTAAAAAAAAAAACGAAAACTCTTCTTATCTCATTCAATCCATGTAGTCTACCAAAATATTGACCTCTTTTTCATTTATATTTTAATCAAGGGAAAGACAAACAGTGCTTACGGCCTTTCCAGACCCTTAATACAATTGATGTTCAAGATGCATTTCGTAATTTGATGTTCGTAGGGAAAACATGGACCTGGAGGGGAGAGTTGTAAGGAGTTGTTGTTCACTTGACGGGGAAAAGATTTTACTAAGTATTGTAAGAGGTTTTCTTTCTTTTCCTTTTCTTTTTTATGCTCATGGGAGTTAGTCAATGTAATGATGATGTGCAATGATGGTCAAAAACAGCAAAAAGGGCCGGGATTAAAGAAAGATTACTTTAGGTAATTGTGCATACATAAAAGAGATCCCCACACTTCCGGCAAATAAGGGCAAGAAAAACATCTCGAAAAAACATCTACGTTATGGGCCACCATAAACCCTAAACCAATCTTGATTGCTATTATACACCTTTCACATTAAAATTACAACTAAGAAATGATGATGATGGTAATGGAAGAGGTGATTACAGAATGATTATAAACTAGCTAGAACAACATAAGGCGAAGTGTATTAATGTCATAAAATGCCGGTTTCGTTTCACTTCGTTGTTTTGCTTTCTGTTTTAATCTGTTTTATATTCACATACATCAACAATATATATATATATATTATATAATTATTTTTAAAATAATAAAACTCACGTCCACCAAGCATGGAATCTGGTTTTGGGACAATGTTCGGTAGATCAGCTTCATTGTGGAGGAAAGACACCGTTTACAAATTCGTAGTTTCACTTTCGTATGAATATCTTCAGCAGATCAATAACATATAAACAGTCTCCGGTAATCTATCAAAAACTAACAAAACAACTCACTTTACTTTCTTTAAAAAGTGTTCAATTTTATTTTCTTAATAACGCTTGCGAAGCAAATACTATTAGATCATGTTTACACAGATTTACATATATATAATGTAATGTTATAGAATAATATCATAAACATATGTGCACGTGTGTATGTATATATGTATATGTAAATGAATAGTTATTTGAGCTATAGAGATCAGAGGTACTATACACATTAAATACAATACAAACTATTGTGGATCGATTTAATTTGACTGAATCAATTATGTGTGTGTGTGTGTGTACACATACAAACAAGCAAAAAAAGTCATGTGCACGTGCATATATATATCTGTGTATGCATATAGGTATACACGCATAGAGTGAGAGAGAAGTCGTGTGTATGTGTTTTGTACGTACAAAATAAGATGACAGAAATAATATTTATTCGAATATTGAAGGTATAGCTACTTAAATACTAAATTTTTTATTGAAGCTGATTGTTTATGTGAAACTCGGAGTAACAGTCTGAAGTTTATGATGAACAATCATTCTCACCTCATCCCCTTTTTTATGAGTTTCAACAAGAGATTAAAAGATTACAAGGTTACGATTTTTTATCTTTTACTTGTTTTTGTCAAATTTTTAATTTCTCCCCCACCACAGCTCATTTTGTAAAACTTTTTATTCGAAAATTTGTTCCAATTTTCAATTTCATAAAAATTCAAGGTAATTACCATTCAGAAAGTCCCACTGGTTGCTGGTTACTGCTCATACCTGGTCTAGAAGTTACTAAACCAGCCCGTTTTAATGACGAGTGCGTGGATGAATACTGAACTACAAACATCAGATGATATAGAAAGCGGGCCTTAGTATGGTCGCTCATCCTGCTAGAAATAACTGTCAAATCTCTCTCAAACTACACATCTCAAAGGAAGGACACATTGAACAATACAGTCTAAGATACACAAAAACATTTTTTAAAAGACGTGATTACGATTTTGAAAAAATGTTATTCAAAATTTCAGGGTTTTTCTCTTTAAATAACATCCTTCCCTAACTTTCCACATAAATGAAATTAGAATTTAACAGAATTTACGTCGACACAATTCTTTCTTGGCCAGAACAAGTTTATACATTATCTCAGTTCTATTAAACATAGTAATTTGTCAGCTCCTTTTTCATCATTCATGGGCCCGTACTGGTCGGGGGGAGGCCCCTCAGAAACACTGTATTAGCACATTGTAAACATTCAATATTACACTACCAGCAGCTTCTCAACCTTCTTTTGATCGATACAGAAATGTTTTCTATAGATTGTTATAGAATTTCAATATAGCCCTGAAAAGTAATTTAATATATAAGTCGCATATCTGAATTTTCAAAATTATTTTATTACAGGAAGTGTACTGACTAAGGCAACTGATTTGGTCAGAGACTGTGTTGGGACTAAAACGATTGCGACGTGGAAGATACATTAGCCATTAAAAAACGCATAGAGACTTCACTTAAACATATATTGTTATTCTCAAAATTTTTGTCACGCGAACTGCGACCTGGTCACTGACAAGATTACAAGATCGCACTAAATCCTTGTTTGTCTTAGTAGATGTGTCTTCACAGATTCTTTTAACTTGTAATTGTCCCCTCCCTCACTGCTGACTAAAACAGCTGCTTTATCATGATAAAATGAATCTTCCTTATTTGTGTGTTTCTTAATCTTCTATTATAATTCCATTCACATCCAGTATGCGGCATAGCAGTGTTTCTCATAAGTGAGAAGGGTGAAGACTGAAAAAGGAGTGGGCAAAATTAAGATGATTTTAAACTTTTAAAACTTGTCGAACGCCATGGCGAACTGAGAATTTTGTGGAGGAACATTCAATTTTATCTCCCCATTAATAAAGGGGAGGGGGGTCAAAAACTTCCCTAACAATATGATAGGGAGGAGGTCAGGTATTTTACATTTTGAGAACCAGTATATTATAGTAAGATCTGAGAACATTTCCAGTACCATGGACAAACTGCATAACAATATATCAAACACTTCTATGCTGTGAGAGAGTAAAACTGGTGGGTGAACTAATACAATGTTTCTCATATAGGAGCACCTCAACAACTTCTAGACAGACCTGTATTACCTGGAAGAGGAACGGATAAATTGTCATGTTGAATTTTAAAAGTGTTATTTGAAACTTTAAAAGGCTTGTCTTGGCAAATAAAGAAAATAATGTAGATGCAAATTCTACTGTCCTCCAGTCAGGGCCGGCTCAATGTACCAGAAACTCGGGCAGTTGCCCGGTGCGCCAGAGAGGGCGTGACAAAAACAAAGAAATTTCCATGACTGTCAGCTTGTACACACCGAAGTTCAGATTGCCCAGGGCACCAGCAACCCTAGGGCTGGCCCTGCTTCCTGTTAATATAGGGTGGGAGATAGGAAAGGATTTCCTCAATATTTTGGTAGGGTAGGTATTTGTTAGTTTGCTAACCAGAATGTTATTGCATTTGTAGCGTACCTCGGTTATATCCTCACTGTTTGAGAGATATAATACAAATAATGTCGTAGCAGATAGCAGCCATCCTTTGGCTACTTAGGACCAGTTGTGTGCGCTACTCTGATTGGTTGGTTTTGGTGCAGTTTTATCTCTTGGTTTATTTCACGCCAATGTATAAACCAACCAATCACAACCTTCAGAGAAGGCCACATGACACTGTTTTTCTGATATCTTGTTTGAGCCAACTAAACCATTTAAAAAGGCTAGATCGACAGAACATTTCGTCTTTGGTTCTAGTCCTTCTTAGGACTAACCAGACAGCCAGTTCCAGCGACTTGGCCATATTCCTGCGATGACACCAACACCAACATGCAGCATCTCAGGACGTTTTCCACCACTGTCACCTTAAGCTTATCGACAACACCAACATATCTACATGCATACCAACCAACATTGTTACAAGTTCAACTTCACACTGTTGTGAATACTCACCAAGGTTAACAGCTCCAGTCTACCTGCGAGAACTTTCTGTACCAAAGTAACTCAGCACAGCATCAAAGCCTCAACTTCTACACGTGTAGTAACTGGCTCTGCAATTGTGACCACCAACTTCTCTGTTACAGAAATAACTGTTATGGTGTGTCTTACATCGAACTGGTATTTATCAACATCTTGTCTGAACATTCATTTTTGTATCCTGAGAGACACATTTTCTATTATGCAGAGCTACTTACTACACGTGTTCTTTGTCTATTTCCTTAACTTCTTGGAGATTTTAGGTAAAATTATACTAATGTGTCCTGTTCTAAGTTAATTAAATTCTATGTCTTTGTGCAGCTGAAGATTGCTCTGCATTTTAAATTGATGTAATGAAATGATTGCATTGTTGAGTTTAATGGAGTTGCATGAAATGATCGTACTGCATTACCTCTGGATATCCTTGTTGCTTATTTTGATTTTAATCACCTTAGTTTGAAATTGTATGGATAATACCGTACTAAATTCTGGTGCCTCAACTTAGGTGCCATATTCATCTGAATCTAAATTATATACATATACATACATACACATCGCTCGGATGTTTTTTCACATGCCACCAGCACAAGTGCCAGTAAGGCTACACAGGTAATGATCACGCTCAAATGGTGCTTTTTACGTGCCATCGGCACGGAGGCTAGCTTGTTGCTCTGACAACGATCTCACTCATATGGTACTCTTAGCGCTCCACTAGCACAGATGCCAGTCATCAAATTTCATTTCGATTTCAATTTCACTTGCCTCAACAGGCCACACTCAAATGGTGTTTTTCATGTGCCACCTGCAGAGGAGCCAGTCCAGTGGCACTGGCAACGTTTTGAATGTTTTTCCATATGCCACCAGCACAAGTGCCAGTAAAGCTACGCTGGTAAGAATCACGCTCGAATGGTACTTTTTACGTGCCACTGGTACAGAAGCCAGTTAGCTGCTCTGGCAACGATCACACTCGGATGGTGCTCTTAGCGCTCCACTAGCACGGATGCCAGTCATCGAATTTCATTTTGATTTCACTTGCCTCAACAGGTCTTTGCAAGCAGAGTTTAGTGTCCAATGAAGAAAAGGTATGCATAAGTGGACTGATTACACCCCTGGTATAAGCCACAAGGTTATGGTCTCACTTGTGCTTGCTGAGTCTTCTCAAGCACAGCATATTTCCAAAGGTCCCGGTCACTAGTAATTGCCTTGGTGAGGCCCAATGTTCATGCTTCACCACCTCATCCCAGGTTTTCTTGGGTCTACCTCTTCCACAGGTTCCCTCAATCGCTAGGGTGTGGCACTTTTTCACACAGCTATCCACATCCATTCTCGCCACATGACCATACCAGAGTAGTCGTCTCTCTTGCACACCACATCTGATGCTTCTTAGGTCCAACTTTTTTCTCAAGGCACTAACACTGTCGAGTATGCACACTGACATTACACATCCTTTGGAGCATACTGGCTTCATTCCCTGCGAGCTTACACGTGCCCTCAGCAGTCACGGCCCATGTTTCACTGCCATGTAGTATGGCTGTTCATACACATGCATCGTACAGTCTACCTTTTACTCTGAGCGAGAGGCCCTTTGTCACCAGCAAAGGTAAGAACTCTCTGAACTTTGCCCAGGCTATTCTTATTCTAGCAGCTTCACTTTCAGTGCACCCTCCCCCGCTACTGACTTGGTCACCTAGGTAACAGAAGCTATCAACTACTTCTAGTTTTTCTCCCTGGAATGTGGCGGAAGTTGTTCTCTGCACATCTTTAGTGTTATTTACTGCTCCCGAGCATCTGCCACATACAAATACTATCTTCCCAGTTAGCCTTCCTTTGATATTGCTGCACCTTTTATGTGTCCATAGCTTACACTGGGTACATCTTATAGAGTTTCTACCTACATCTTTTCTACAGATCGAGCAAGGCCATCTACCTGAAGGGATTTGTGGTTTGCCTGCCTTCCTATTTATTAGGACTTTGGTTTTAGCTAGGTTGACTCAAAGGCCCTTCGATTCTAATCCTTGTTTCTACACCTGAAACTTCTCGAGTTCTGATAGTGACTTAGCAATTAGAGCAAGGTCATCAGCATAGAGGTGCTCCCAGGGCATCCTGTCTAGAATTCCTCTGTTATTGCCTGGAGGACTATGATAAATAGGAGGGGGCTATGGACCCCTACCTCCACCCGGAATTCTTCTCTGTATTTGTTGCCAACCCTCACCTTACTGACAGCGTCCCTGTACATGGCTTGCACAGCTCTCAGTAACCATCCATCTATCCCTAGTTTCCTCATTGACCACCAGATAAGGGATCAGGGGACCCTGTCAAAGGCTTTCTCCATGTCAACACCATTTTCTTATCTTGTATTAGTAATTTGTGGTAAATCATTTTACCTTTGCCCATATAATACGGTAAATGAATTGATTGCATCGCAATCATTAACATTTATGTATTAACTTTTTTGGGTACTTCACTAGCAGTATATTGGATATACGTTATCCCATAGAGGGTTGCATTTACAACCCCTATCTCAATTTGTATATATATATATATATATACATACACACAAAGTTAAATAGAAAGAATATAAAATTAGCAAGTGGTAATATGGTAATAATATTACTGTCAACAATAACTAAATCCCCTACAATGAGAATGATATTAATGGTGACATAGGAAATAGAAACAGTAGTACTAACGCATCTAATATATACAATATAGACTGTAACTCGAAGGTCTGTACTAGCACAGAGATTACTGACATGTCTATTGATGATGAGATGAATTTAAATTATACTACAGTTGAGGGAAGGATAGATAATAACAGATATGAAAATAACATATACGATAGTATTAGTAGGATTAATAATAATAGTAATAATGATATGAATATCAATAATATTAATAGTAGTAATTCTCCTGGTTGCCATTGTAGGTTAAATCCCACTGTCCGTTATTAGGCCAGTGTCTAATCCAAAACGTAATTTATAAATGAACAATCATAACTGTGGCTGGTAACTTTATATATTATATATATATATATATATATATATATATATATATATAGGATGTTCGATAAATATGGAAAAATGTATTAATAACCATTTTTCATCTTTTGAACTCAAACATAAAGCCAGTTGTACATCCTTATCTAGCAAGATTTAGGAACTGAAGGAAAGTGGAATCGCATTTACCGTTAAATGGGATATAATAAGGAAAGCTCAGCGTTATACAGACAGTCGATACGGGTGTGAGATGTGCTCTATGGAAACTTATGAGATTTTTAAATACAGGGACAAGTGCAACTTGATTAATAATAGATTAGACCTAAGGGTATCATGCGTACATAGGGTCACCCATACATTATATATTTTCGAAATTAGCGTTTATAGGTGCTATACTTGAACTTAGGTGGTGGAAATTCATTTTTGGTGTCATATTTGATGTGAACTTAGCCTCTAGTATTATATATAATAAAATCATGGGATACTGAGTTATATGGTGAATTAAATTGCATTGCATATGTTATAAGCTATATGGTATCGTATGTGGTGTGCTACATGTAGTTACTATCCCATGAATAATCCTGCCTAGTTAGTCTGATTTCATCATGCATTTGGTGATTAAACTATTTGTTCCTTTCTATGATGTTCTACTCTACTGATCATATATATTTTTGTAATGGCTTTTATGTAAGTAAGTCTCCTAATTATATACCCGCAAGAAACTATAAAATCATGTATGTAATAGCACCGGTAACTTTGCAACTTATAAAATACCTCTTCGGTACCTCCAGCTGCCCTTGCTACTCCCATACCTATTGCTTCCTCTTTGGAGTTGTCTTTATCTCTTCCCTACCTCAAATTTTAATATCCTGTCTCTTTAAATGTAAGTTATATATATTTCTTACTATTCTCTATAAATTCTTATTTTGATATCCTTACCTATTAACCTCTTATCCCTTACAAGTTGTTACTGTTCTTAAATAGGGATATATACTTTCTAGTTATTTAAGTCTATGCAAATTGATTATAATATATCCATAATAATGTATAAATATTTGTGTATGTTTGCACATAGATAAATATGTGTGTATATCTGTACACAACTTTTTTTTTTTTCTGATTCTTAGCTTATAATCAATATATAGATAGCATGTTTATCTTTCCAGTATTTCATAAGTAAATGCCCAGAGCAGTCTATATTGAAACCACCTAATAAGTAAATAATTAAGTACACGAATGAATATTAAACTGATTCTATGTAATCTTTCCTTTCTAATGTTGAAAATTGGTATATATACACATTTTATCTATTTGGGTTAAGATATCATATTTGATAATCTTAAATTTTATCTTTATACAACATAACATTATTGTTTATAAACAATCACCCATAGTAGCCCATGATAAAATTTCCTCTGTATTAACATCATAGGTTTTATTAGTGTCTTGTTCCTTTAACTGGTAATTAACATCTTGATTCAGGTGGGTGGGGGGTCTTTCCCTACCCAGCCACCTTTAAAGACAGTTACTTTACACTACTCCTAAAATCTTGACATTTGTGATCATACCTAGCTATGAGCTGTCAACTCACTCCCGCCCTTCATTTTATACAGACACAGTCCTGTAGTCTTAGATTTAGTAATTGATAAAAAGATAAATAAATTAAAAATGAACCACTATCCTTTACAAGCTATGACCCCAACAAACTTCATGCATTTCTTGGAAGTGTAGTATATTCTTAGCCACAATAGGGACAGCATGTATTTTTTTCTATCTTCTTGCTCTATTAGAGTATTTGAGTAAAATTATATTGTGTCCTTGATTAAAATTCTATTTATTTATTTGTGCAGTTGAGGATAGCCCTGTATTTAAATTGATGTAATAATTGCATCGTTCAATTAAATGGAGCCACTTGAAACAGTCGTACGGCATCAAAGCTTGATATCCTGTTCCTTTTTCCTGTTGTTTCCCATTCATTGTCTGTTTCTTTCTGCTCTACCTCTGTTGATATTTTTTCTTCCTCCTTATTTTTTTGCTCTTTCTGGGGTTCTTCCTCTTGTATCTCCTCCATCTTTTTGGTTGCTGAAGGGCAGTCCACTCTGATGTGAACTTTCAGGCCACATTTAAAGCATCAAGGGATTCTGCCCTTCACCCTGACCCTCATTACCACGTCATCCATAATTATTGTTTCTGTAATGTTTTCTATGGTTTCAGTTAAGCCTTGAATAATCATGTCCAGTGTCTGTCCCTTCCATATAACACTTTGCGTTTTTGTGGCCTGGAGAACCGCTATGTTGTCCTCATTTCTCAGAAGGACAGCAGTTGGTATCCTGGCCACATCTATCTCTGGCAAAATTCCCTCTACCCTAATTTTGGTCGCATGTTATCCATGGTAAGTGGGCAAAAGCACCACTTCCTCACTCTTAATGGTAGTTGCTGCATGCTTTTTTGTCATGTCCTTGGATATCACCTCCACTACTCCAAACTTAGTACCTCTTGCAAGGTACACAATTTCATGCCATATTGGTCTTAATGCTTTTTCTATTTGATCCATGGTCATGACATCAATTTTTCCTTTAATTATTGAAAATGTTTTGTCCAAAATTGTTCCTTCATATTATTAAGCATCTCTTGTTGGGGGTACAACATCAAATCCATCCCAACTTGGTAAATTTTTGTAATTTTCAAATTCACCAATATTAATATCATTTTCCTGACACTTGCCACGTCCACAAAGTTTCTCTTTTCTTCATTTAATTTTTCATTCATTTTCTTGACTATTTTCAAAAATTCTTCCGCTGAAGACAACATATCTGAAAAACTGAGGTCTTCTTTAGACATCCTTTTTACTAAGCCAACCCTCCTCTGTGAGGAGGGGAAGCATAAACAAATTGCTACAAAGCAGCACAAAAGCAATTAATCGAAGTGTTTAAAACACTGAAACAAAATAAACGATGTTAACACTGAAAATACCGCCGAAAATCACTCATGTACACTTGAATAACACTTAGAAGCATGCTAATGATTCTGCCAGCTTGCTGCCTTAGTCCTTCTCATTGTAGATAATATAATCCTGTCAGGTGAAGACGCGTGGCCTAGTGGTTAGGCTATTGGACTCACGATCGCTGACTGGGTGGCGTGTTGTGTTCTTGAGCAAAACACTTCATTTCATGTTGCTCCAGTCTCCACTTCGATCAGTGGGAAATGTTGGCCTGCTCGCCTAGCCAGCAGGGTGGCATCATTTGAAGGCTAAAATAATGCAAAGGTCCATTGTAACCAGTAATGTGTAAGAACATCTGATAACCTGGTTGGTCACGTGATCGCATGGATCCTGTCAGACTGTTTGCAATGGGATTTGATTAATTGCTATGAAGTTTAGATTGTGTGCTGTCTCATATTAAAATCAACTCCGAATGGGTATTTATTTATGCATGATTATATTACAGTACTTACATAATTATACAGATGCCAGGTTTGTGATGCAGCCTGCCAATAATAAATGAGGTTTATAGTTGAATTAATAATAGATAAGAAGGACTTTGTACAAGAGGTGGGAACATAGTCCATGATTCTTTTAACCTAGGGTTGAGCAGCGACCAAGAAACTTGTCTTCATACAAACTTGTTTGTCACTTATGTGCGCCTCTGATGTGTTTGACTGCACTTTCACAATTATGACACTCATTTACGTGAGGACACGTAAATGAGTGTCATAATTGTGAAAGTGCAGTCAAGCACATAAGTGACAAACAAGTTTGTACGAAGACAAGTTTCTTGGTCGCTGCTCAACCCTAGGTTAAAAGAATCATGGACTATGTTCCCACCTCTTGTACAAAGACCTTCTTATCTATTATTAATTCAACTATAAACCTCATTTATTATTGGCAGGCTGCATCACAAACCTGGCATCTGTATAATTATGTAAGTACTGTAATATAATCATGCATAAATAAATGCCCATTCGGAGTTGATTTTAATATGAGACAGCACTCTTAATCACTATGCCATGGGAATATAGCGTAGTGGTTAAGAGCATGAGCTACTAACCCCAAGATTCCAAGTTCAATTCCAAGCAGTGACCTGAATAATAATAATAATAATAATAATAACAACATCAAAAATACCTTAGGAATGAGAACCCAGGTTCGAAATTTCCCCAAAACACCTGATGAAGGCTGGAGGGTATATCAGCTGAAGCGTTGTGTTAACAACAAACAAGATGAGGACAAATATCTGTTAATTGTAAATAATGTACATTTATGACCTATAGTAAATGAATGAACTAAAAGAAACAATTCAGAGGGGCTAGTGGCATGAAATTAAACTATCACAAAGGTAAATGTATATCTGTACACGGGAGCTGTGATGCATATGGATGAGGACAGCTGTGTAACGAATAGCTTCCTAGATTCTAAATCAGGATTTGAAACCAAATCTACATGTTCTACAAGTTCTCTTCTTATTGTTCTCAGATTTCGCAATAGGAAATTTATGAGAGCTACCTGTTAACCTGTAACCTTTTGAGTATAACTTAGGTCAAGGCAGATAGGAGATGAAAAATTCTCTGTTTAACTTGACCGAATTTAGTTAGAAAAAATATAAATACAGAACCCAAAATCCGTTTAATTTCTCTTCACTTGGCCTCTTCCCAAAGGAGTACTCACATAACCTGTCATCGCATGACTACACAACTTTCACCTGCTCTACTTTTTCTATCCATTCATCTAACAGTCAATAAAAAATGAATTAAATTACCTGCAGAATGGATAATAGAATACAATAATGCAAGTCCACATATTGCTCAAGTGACTCAGGAAAAGATTATAGCACTAAATATGGAAGTTTTGCCTTATCCCACTTACTCTACTTAAGTTACTTCATCTGACTATCATCTTTTCAGACCATTGCAACATTATGAGGAGAGTAAATAGGTTATTAATTGTGAAGTGGTTAAAAATATTGTTGAGTGCTTGTTTGCTTCAAAACTTGAATAAATTTATGGCCATGAGTTGAACAATTTGCCAAATAGACGGAGTTGTAGCAAGGGCTAGTTTCGAAACCGTGTAGGTGTACTAACTAGACTGGGACTACATCAGATCATGCAACTTCCTTGAATACTAACCAATCATCTTGCAACAATATCACCCTATATTATTGGAAATTCCAGATGTCCTCACATAAATGAGTGTTATAATTGTGAAAGTGCAGTCAAACACATCAGAGGCGCACATAAGTGACAAATAGAAAGTGAACTCTTGAAATTTTGTTTTTTATTTTCAATTCCACAACACAACGCTAATGTAAAAAACAAAGTGTTCACTTTAATTGATATTCAATAGTATACTAATAGAAAATTTGTGTTTCAATAGTCAATGATATATTTCGTCTTTTAGTTTCAAAGGTAAAATTATTTGAAATTCAACGAAACAATTAAAAAGGGAAAGAAGTGTTAGAAAAGGAAACACAATGTTGAAAATCTCCTTATTTGAAAACAGATCGAAGATTCTTTAACTGACTCCCTCCACCCCATCCTTTAACCAGCTACCTGAACACTGTGGCCAAATGATAAAAAGCTGTTTTTAATATATAACAGCCTGAAGGTGGTGCGCCAGCAGAATCGTTAGCAAGCTGGCCTTGTGGCATTCTGTCCATCTTTGCTTTCAGGATTCAAATGCCACCAGGATTGACTTTTCTTTTCATCCTTTCGAGGTCGATAAAAAAAGTACCTGTAATCACTGGGGTCAATGTGATCGACTTAACCCTCCCTCTAAACTGCTGGCCTTGTACCAAAATTTGAAACCAATATACAACTTCTCATTCAATTCCTTAAAGGATTTATGAGCACCAGTGTCTAAGTTTAAGGTCAAATCAAGGGAATCATCCATTTCAGGTTGATTTCCATGGTGACCTTGAGTTAAAGATAATTCAGAGTATGAGTTTTTCCTAAACCTATCAAGTGTGTGGCTGTTCGCCCCTGTTGAAATCACTAAAGCATCGTAAGAGCAAACTTAGTTGATAAAAAAAGCAAATGAGGTCGCACACATCAGCACTGTCAAATGCCCCCATCAATGCATTGAAGGAGCCTTTCCTGTCAATTTGTTTGACTTGGGGCATTCTCTTGTTGAAGAGCAGAATTTTTCTGGAATACATGATAATGTTTGATTACCCATTTCTGTATAGGCCTGAGCTAAATTCAGCACCATATATAACAAAACCCTCGATATTGGGGGATTAAACTCCACTATATCAGATTAAGTAAACCTTGCTCTACATCTACTGTTATTGGTTTTAAACTATGTAATGACCTTATTGACACTACACTGAAATGCAAGGTCAGAGGCTCTCCTAATGTGACTGAGCTTCATAAACAGACACTTGCTCACCAGATTGATCTCCAGCTTTACAGGATTCATCAGACAACACTTGAGGTAAGAGGTAAAGTTCGGTTTGTAATCCTTAATTGAGCCCTGATAGTCCTGAAGTGTGTGACTTCATTGGCTTACATGTATTGAGTGCTAGAGAGTCTGTGTCGTTAAGAAGTTTGCTTCCCAACCATGTTTTGGGTTCTGTTCCACCACGTGGCACCTTGAGCAAATGTCTTCTCCTATAGCATGGGCTGTCCAATGCTCTTGTGAATGAATTTGCTACATGGGAACTGTAAGAATCCCAATGTGAATGTGTGTGTGTCCTTGTTCCAACATTGCGGGATTGTTGTAAATAAATGTCATTAACTTCCAATATTCTGCAAAAATATCTCTGTCGATGGGGAAAGAGGTAAAGGTTGTTGATGGGAAGGGCATCCAGCTATGGAAAATCTGCCTCAATAAACCCTGTCCAATCCATGCAAGCATTGGAAAGCAGACTTGAAAACAATATAGTATACACACACACGCATACATACATATATATATATACATGTATTTTATTCATACTTATTTATTGCCCACAGGGGGTAAACGTAGAGGAGTTAAACAAAGACAAAAAAAGGGATTAAGTCGATTACATCAGCCCCAGTGCATAACTGGTACTTAATAGACGCTAAAAGGATGAAAGGCAAAGTCGACCTCGGCGGAATTTGAACTCAGCATGTAACGGCAGACGAAATACCTATTTCTTTACTACCCAGAAGGGGACAGACAAAGGGATTAAGTCGATTACATCGACCCCAGTGCTTAGCTGGTACTTAATTTATCGACCCCGAAAGGATGAAAGGCAAAGTCGACCTCGGCGGAATTTGAACTCAGAACGTAGCGGCAGACGAAATACCTATTTCTTTACTACCCACAAGGGGCTAAACACAGAGAGGACAAACAAGGACAGACAAACGGATTAAGTCGATTATATCGACACCAGTCGTAACTGGTACTTATTTAATCGACCCCGAAAGGATGAAAGGCAAAGTCGCCCTCGGCGGAATTTGAACTCAGAACGTAACGGCAGACGAAATACGGCTACGCATTTTGCCCGGCGTGCTAACGTTTCTGCCAGCTCGCCGCCTTTTATTACTATTTAGTAGATAAACAGAGTGAGTCAAGGGGCGAGAGTTTCGTGCATTAACACTTACCAAATAAGTGCTAACACACGAAACTCTCGGCTCTTGAGTCTCTCTGTTGCTTCTGCTAAATATTAGTAAATATATAAATAAGGAGAGGGAGCGAGTGTGTGTATATAATATATATATATATATATTATGATTATTACTACACAACGTTAAAAGATCAAAAGTACACACGTGTATGCAATAGTGGTTCCCCCTTAAGAGATGCAGCGATAACAGGAGTAGATAACCACTGGAAACTGTGTACTAATAGCAACATACAAATGCATTGTGGGTAACTTTTTGCCTGGGATTTTTTGCACGTTCTCTAGATAGAAGCTGCATAAATACCGCAATCATGACGGATGCAGGGTTCTTTAAGGTAAAAAGACTAAAAACTATCTCTTATTCACTGGTCATTTTTCTTATGTCTGCCCTGCTGTGTCCTTTTATGTAGATTGTACGATAATCGGTGATTTAAAAACATGCTAACCGAGTACAAAGACTAATCTAAACGTGTGTGTGTCTCTATGTAGGTCAGACACTTTACAATATGGCTGCTCTGTTAGCTGTTTACCGCTCAAAACTACACTATATTTATATCTATATCACGAACATAATCTTCGCATTTGTGTAATATGCACGTATAAATTTTATTCAAAAAGATAGAGATTTGAATTTAAAACTTCACTGGAGCTTTACGTACTATGTTGAAATGCTCTGTAATTAAAACATGGTTTTTATCCTCTGATAAAACCTCAATAGGTTTCGCTTTTTTTTTCCTTTCAGTTCTAGCAAAGCTTTCATTTTTAATTTTGTTCTTGTGGAATGTTATTGAAAGACTAAAGTTTTATGTTTTTATTTTCATTTTCACTTTTTTGTTATCTAAAAGTATTTTCATATTGAAATACCAAAATAAAATACACTTTGGTGAGAAAAATATTCCTCTAGTTTAGACTTCATGTATAATGTATGTGTGTATATATAAATATATATATAAGCTGTGTATTTCGTTAAGAGTCCTCATGGCTTAATAAAACGGAGCTTGAGCAAAGGCGTTCCAGCCATAGCCATCCTCTCTTCATAGAATGTCTAACTACATTATCAGATGTGTCCTTTTTTTTTTAGATTAGTGATTTGAGGTAGATTTGGTTGCTACTTCTAGCAATTTGCGCGACCACAGCATCTTCAGTCTTGTCATGTTAATGATTTAACCCTTTTGACATAACGAAATGTGACTGTCTACTTACTACATTTTTATAACTTACTGAAAATTTATTTGAAAACTTCGATCAATAACCACATAAAAAAATTTTTTTAAGACATTGCAATTGTTGTTTCACGACGAATACATTTCGGACTGTTTTCATTACTACATGTGATCATGATTTGAGCAGATTAAGGCAAAATTGTGGGGATGGTAGATGTTGGCTATGCCACTTTACTGTCTCTAAGAAATATCCATCGATTTGAAATGCGGAGGACTAACGAAAAAGTGCCAGGATACTTCATAATCACCATTGTCTTCGCTTTATTTTTTAAAATGTTTGGTTAATATCTAGATCCGCACCCGGTGGAAAGATATTAACCAAATGTTTTACAAGTTTATAATTTATTTTATATTTTCTTTAAAAAAAATTTTTTTTTTTTTTACTATTTTATTCCTATTACTATGTTTATTTTTATATATAGACGGAGCAGATCTATTATGAAATTTCCAACTCTGATCATGCTGCATTTCTTTTACATATCTAGAACCACATCTCCCCAGTCCTTTCTTTTTTTAAGACCATATAATGTAATTTTTTAGATGGTTTGGCCTCGCTTTTCAGCAGGTCGAGCGACCTTTTGAAGCATTTTTTAAAATCTTCTTTTACCTGCTTGCCATCTCAAGTTTCACCACACATATTAAAGATGGTGTAGTCTTGAATGTACAAGAGGATTGTTAGCTCGTTTTATCTAGTGTGCATTTAGTGCTACTTAATCCAATGTTACCTTAGGTCGATAGCGTGATTAGAGGGAGACTGTCGTTCTAGTCTATTAAGTATTGCGTAGATGTACTCTCGATTCGTTTGTATACGACCAACTTACTTCGAGTCATATAACATGCACACATTGCATTGTTCTCTGTTTTTCTACCATGTGCTCGTCACTTTTTTCAGACTGCGGTCCTGTGCAACAAACTCCAAGCCTTGTTCCATGTTATGTAATGCGTGGTTTTGATTCCCTTTTATTGCACACTCTCATATAAACATGCTTAATGCTCATTAGAACTGCTCGACGGCCATGCATCTTTATTGTCAATCCAGCCCTCTGTATAAATCGAATATCCGTGTTTTATAAAAAAAAAAAAACCTACGCCTAACAAACTGCTTAGTAGAATTTCTTCCGCCTCATTTACGTTCCGGCGTAGTCGACTTTGCCTTTCATCGTTTCTTTCTCGATAAAATAAGTACCATTTGAGTCAATGAAATGGACTAACCCCCCTCCCACTAAAATATGCTGGCCTTTTGTCAAAATTTGAAACCATAATTACTATTACTCCTTTAATGGTAGTGGAACGCTATTGGTGCTCCAAAGTAACGAAATGTTTTGATTTGTATTATCATGATTTAGTTTTTCTCGCTGTCGTAAAGCAAACCCGGCTATGATCAACTAACTTTTTCAAACCGTCACTACATTTGTGGAAGCTTATAGAATTACGTTCCACTCATGTGCTGTAGGATTTGTTTAATCGGTTATATACCACGATGTGTGGAGCCAACATAGGAACTATTGCGGAGTCGCTAGCCTGCTAGAAAAGCAACCAAATTACTCCCAAATCTCATGCCTCCGTCTTCCAAAAAGATACATTGCTTCCCTTCACATCGATGCTGTAATGTTTTCGATAACAGGTTTGTTCGATCAAGGCTGATCGGTTGAACAACAGCCTAGTTCGAATGAGAAATTGTCGATCGATACGCCTCCTCCAAAATTAAATTAAATATTCCCTCCTTCGATAACAAAATGGATAATCTTGTGTATGTTAGAAATCATTATTTATTATGAGATTCTATACAATTATTAACACTAAATTAATCTCGTACCTTATTTCCGTTTGTATTTGTTGCTAGTTCAGATGGTCGCTGCTGAAATGCCCAATGCATGCGTCTCCCTCATTTAAGCTAGTCTGGATACAAACAGCTGGTTTTATCTCACTTAATCCTGTGACACACTCTGTGTGGTAACCTGTAATTGTTTATCCAGTCTTGAGGACGATTTTTTCTTTTGTTTTGGCCCAATAAAATACATATTGAAATCATATTTGTGGAATACAAAGGAATACGAGATACTTGCCACATATTGCGTTCACCCTTAATCCACCGTCTTCTATTAAGTTTTTTTTATACTCTAATCTTTAAATAAGTCTTATTAAACTGTAATTGTTTAACTCTTCAATGTAATCTTGTTAAATACGCGACTCTACTACTGATTCTCAACCAGCCATAACATCATCGGAAATGTTTACTGAGCAAAAAGTAATTCAAATATGAAGAAAATGCTTGATTATGAAAAATTATTTTTGTTTCATACTAAGTTTCTAAAATACCTCTTTGTAGTCTCAACATAAGTTTGCAGGCGTTTGAAAGAAAACTTTCTGGCTTCCATCTTTCTGTGAAGAATTTTTTAAATTTGTATATTGATGAGCCCAAAAAAGAAGCCTCAACGTAGTCATTTGATTTTTTTAGAAATAACAGCCAAATATTAATCCAAATCATACCATTATCTTTAAAAATTGCTGCAAATACTACGAAAACAAGCTGTGATCATGGCTGGAATGATTTTTAGTATAGATCTATAAATATATAGGTGTTCTGTAATAGATTCACCATTTGTAAATAGATAAAAATGTCAAGCATTTTGTAAATATTTCATATATATATATATATATATATACACGAATAGGTAAATAAATGGAGTTGAACGAAGAGGTTAATAAAATTCTTTTACTTTCGACATGTTTCAAAGACAACACGGTTTTATTCCAAAGGAATAAACGGTGTAAGATGCAATCTTCTCATCAGGAAAGAAAGAGAATATTGAATTTTCCATGTTAACGGTAAACATAGGATAATTCATTCACCCATTGAAATATATATATATGCACATATATATATATATAATATATATATATATATATATATATATATATATATTATATATATATATATGCACACATATATATATATATATATATATATATATAATTCCAAGAAATATAATAGCTATCCAATATACTGCTGGTAGAATACCCAATTATTAATATACAAGTGTTTTTTCATTGCATTTAGTTGCTGTTTAGCTTCTGGGTTAACCATGATTGAGTAGACTTTACACTCTAAAGCATTCAAGATGTAACCACTTCTTCCCCGCAGTGGTGTGCTGTGGTTAACATTTCATTATTCACTGTTTCCTTCTTTATCAGGTGATGGTCGTTTGAAGGAAATTTGGATGCTATTTCTAGCAGATCAAGTCCTCGGTCACCCATCTGAATTTAGTTTTCTATCTTTGAGATTGCCCACAAATAAAATGTAGTGCATATTTGTTTCAGCGAGTTTGAGCTTGTTTACAACTTTACTGTTTAACTCTGGTTTCATACAAAGTTCTGTATATTTCACTATTCCTACTTTTAAGTAAAGATTCTAATTTCTGGTTATAAAGGCTTTCAAAAAATGCTGCAGACTTAGTGTATAAAATTGAAGCAATATGATGGGCACAGTTGTGGTTGTGTAGTAGGCTGTTCACTTCCCAACTACATGGTTCCAGGTTCAGTTGCAAGTGTCTTCTACTATAGTTTCAGGCTGCCCAAAGCCTTGTTAGTGGATTTGGTAGACAGAAAATGAAAGAAGTCCATCATGTATGTGTGTGTTTGTCTCTCAACATTGCATAATAGTTGTAAATGGGCGTCACTGTCATACAAGCAGAATTATTCATTTCCAATATTCTGAGAACATGTCTGGAATCAGGTGAGGGTTGGTGACGGGAAGGAGATCTGGCTGTAAAAACTCTGATTCATGCATGAGAAAACTGGATGTTAAATGATAATGATGAAATTATCTGTTTTTAATTTTATTTACCTCAACCATTTTCCTAATAAATAATATGAAATTTTTCTTCACTTGTAGGGAACCACTGCAGAGCAGGACAATCGGTTTGCTGATAAAAAGAAAAAACTTTTGAAATCAATGAAGTTCGCAGATGGATTGGAGAAAAAGGTAAATAATTTTGTTTTACACATAAAGGTAAAATTATGATCTTAAAACAGCAGTTTACTTTAGGTTGACTAAACTTGACAGTTATCAAACAATTTTCTGTCTTCATAAAGCATGTCATTTGGGTGGAAAACTCTTAAGAATTTTTGTACTAAAGATTATTCGTTAAATTTTACTTAAAGCAGTGCTAAGTAAAGCTTGTATTTATATTTGGTTTAGTCAATCTAGCTATTGTTATATGGTCAGTAGGTATGATTCCTACCTATCTCTTGATAGTATCATCATATTCTGGCATTAAAAGCAACATTCAATGAAAAATTAGCTATTTCTTGGAATATGACAAAACTAGAAAAGAAAGTCTAACAACTCAATTTTCTACAATGATAGTGCAAATGATATTTACATAAGCACAGGCTGTGTGGTTAAGAAGTTCACTTTGCAACCACATAGTTTTGATTTCAGCCTCACTGTGGAATCTCGGGCAAGTGCCTTCTACTATAGCTCAAGCCTTGCAAGTGAATTTGACAAATTGAAAAAAAGCTAATTATGAATGTGTACATTATATACACAAACACGTGTTGTCTTGACATTGTTCTCTGATTGTAAACAAATGTCAGTCATAAAAACAACAAACTGTCATTTGCATGAAACAGGTGATGTTTGCAACAGGAATGGATCTTGTAATGAGAAAATCTTCCTCAATGAATTTTATTTGATCCCTGCAAACATGAAAAAATGTTAACATGATATATAGAACAGTAATACCTTCATATCAATGGTTGATAAATTAGTTCCTGTTTTCCTTTCTTTTCTCTCTCTCAAATTAAATTCAAAATTTGGTATAGAATTGTATAATGGTATATAATTTCTCTTTAAGGCCATTAATCCACTATAAATGACCGCCAGGAACTTTTGGTAATGTATATATTATTGGAAACTGATGAGTAAAAATTTGTTTACAGATTTTAAAAGCAGATTAAAAAAATATCTTCAAAAGTTTACTTTCAAATGTTATTTTTCTATTTGATTAGACAGTTTGTTCTACCTTCATTAGATCTTGTTGATATTGATAATTTTATTAAAAAGATTTTTTTTCAACAATCAAGAGCATTCATATAATGAAATGATTCTTCACATATCTTTAAAATGTGATAAAAACATTTAAAAAGTATTACTGTTATTTGTATTGGTTGTTGTCTTGTTGGATCAAGCATTTATTAATATAATAATTATTTCTATAATTTTAGGTTGATATGAATAAAGTGAATGTAGAAACTCTAAAACCATGGATTTCCCAGAGAATCACTGAACTTTTAGGGATTGAGGATGATGTTATTGTTGAATTTGTATATAATCAACTTGAAGACAAAGTAAGTGCTTTTAACGGTTTGTTCTTGTTATATATTTATCACATGCATGTAATATTAGTAGATAACATTTAATTGAATGAATTATTTGACATGTAAAATTGATATGTGACTTGTGTACATGCATTTCTTATAATAGATTTCATAATGTTGTTCTTTATCGTATAAACTGTATAATCATTTGTATATATAGAATCTACTGAATTCTATAATGTATTTATATCATATCTGTATTTATATGTTTCTGGTTGTTTATGGTAATGTACTGATGTTTGGCTGTTTCCTCTCACAATTAGAGATGATCAAATTATAAACGCCTTCCCTGTCCCGTCAAAGTCCTGGCAAAGCTGCTCACTTGCAGGATTAATTTCTTACTATTATGTCGGCTGGATGCTATTGGTCGTCGCTGCCATCGATGAGCAACAACCTTTCTCTCAAAGGTGGTATAAACCACATGGTCGGGACATTTTAAGACATTCTCAACCGTGGTATGTGTTTCTCTTGACCTTTGTTCCTCTTGCATCATTTATGGTAATTTGTTGCACACTACTCTTATCTTCTCCCCTTAAATAGTAACATTAGCATAGCATTTACACACAAATATTATCTGCTAGTGAACAGGAACTGTTATGTGTGAGGGACTTCAGAAAAATGAGCATGTTTCATTGGTTAGGGGGTGGTGGTATTGAGTTGTGATTTTGGAATAGTCTGGAAAGTCAGTTTTCTATAAGGACTTCTAAATTTACTTTAGATCCTGTATGGAAACAAGTTATAAATCATCAGCATTTAATGCTGGCATGGGTTGGGTCATCACAGTTATTATTTTTAAGTTACTGCCTTCTTAGATGGATTAGAGGACTACCTCTAAGTTTCATATTGATATGGTTTCTAAGGCTGGATGCTCCCTGTTAACACCAAAAATTTTAATGTACTTAGTAAAGTAGTTGGTGTTAGGAATATGCAAATATAATATTTGTATAATTTGCATATTTTATATTCCTTTAGAATAAAGTATGTTATTTTATTTACATGTTTACTTAATGCTGAGCACTGCTAATTGTTGTTTTATGATTTATTAGATTTAGCAATGATACATTGACAAATTTTATAAAATGTGACCTATTAGTTGAATTGAATCCACTTACATTATACAAATACCTAAGTTATTGTATAATTTTCTTACTGTGTGTTTGTGTATGTTTATGGCTTCTCAGTTTTAAAAGTTTTGTTTAACCTTTCCCTGGTCATCACTGATCAAGCAGACATGCTTCGGGTCAAAAGCATTGTAGTGACTATCCTGTCTTAAGTGTTTTTATGACTACATTATCTTATAGGGCCTTCCATTGTTAAAGATGGTATATTTTTAGGGAGATTAAGCTACAGCAGGTTTTAGTGACTGCTTAGTAGTGTCTTCCTTGATTCATCACTTTAAGGTTTTATGCAGTAGTATATGTGCCTACTATATACAATAGCATATGTATTTTCAATATTGGTTTCTATTTTCTTATGTGGCTCTAGGATAATTTTTTAAGTGTATCTTCTATTTTCATCTGAAATTTTATATTTTAGGCTAGGCTTTTATATCTATAATTATATCACTGTCATTTGAATGTAGCTGAATATTGTATTTAGGATATGAACAGGATTACTATTTTAGATTTCAGGCAAAATTATTTTTACTTTTTGTTCTGACCATTTTAGTTTTTTTTTTTCTTTTTTTCTACATGTGAGCTAGTTCATATATATATTTATATATTATATTATTCGTTAAGTATTAAAGAAATGTTTGTAGGACTAGTAATGTTTGCATTTCTGTAGCATTCAGGTATTTTTCAGCGGTGGTTAAAGCATCCAAATGTCCAGCCTACATTTTTTAGAACCCCACAGCTTAGCTGTATTTTATTAATTGATGTCAGTTGGAATGAAGCAGTAGTTTATATTTTAAATTCAACTGCTTCTCTCAAAATAAATATTTTGACCGTTAGTTAAGAATATATCATTTGAAAAGCTAAAACACTATTGTGATTAGTGTCTACTTGTATATACAGTGATTTTAATATATTTGAGTTATTGTCCAGCAAGGACTTCTCACAGTTTTTTTTTTCTTTTACTTGGAATAAGCTAAGTATATTATCCCTTAAACTCTGAAGAAAACTTGAACTTGCTCATTGTAGCTTCTTTATTTTATTATTTGATTGTCATGCAGGTAATGGCCTCTTGATTTCAGTATAACAATTATTGTTTAAGTTTTTTTATTCTATAACTCCATAGCAACAGCCAGATCCAAAGGATATTCAAATTAATCTTACTGGATTCCTGAACCCCAAAAATGCCCGGATTTTTATGCAAGAATTGTGGGATCTGTTAATAAGCGCGCAGGATAATGTTAGTGGAATTCCAACAAAATTCCTTGAACAAAAAAAGGAAGAAATAAAGAAACGTCAGGTAGGTGCATTCATGCTTACTTTCTCTGTTGCCATGTTTATCAGATTTATCAGAACACACTTATTAGTTGGTTCCTTTCTAGAACCAATTTTGTTGGATCTACAAGCACAGTTTAACCATGCATATTTATTTTACTTTCAAAATAAAGATGGTAAATAAATCCTGATTTAACCTTTTCCCATTCCACTAGGCTGAACAGGAACGGATTCAAGCTGGTTTAAGAAAGCAAGAAGAACATATGAAAGACATTAATAAAGACCGTCACGATGGTGACAGAAGAGACCACAGGTCTCAAGATAGGTGAGCATCTGCATTTTCCATTTGTATTTTTTTTTTAATTGCTATAAGCGTAAGCATGGCTGTGTAGTAAGAAGCTTGCTTCCCAACCACATGATTCCAGGTTCAGTCCCACTGTGTGGCACCTTGGGAAAGTGCCTTCAACTATATCCTCAGGCTGACCAAAGCCTTGTGAGTAGATTTGGAAGACAGAAACTGAAAGAAGCTCGTCATATATATGTATATATTTTATGTGTGTGTCTTTGTTCTGTATTTACATCCCCATAACTTAGCAGTTCCTCAAAAGAGACCAATAGAATAAGTACCAGACTTACAAAGAATAAGTCCTGAGGTTGATTTCCTCGGCTAAAAGGTGGTGCTCCAATATTGCCACAGTCAAATGACTGAAACAAATAAAAGAATAGACTTTGTTCCTCCTTTCTACCAACATCCTCAAAAAAATAAATTATCCAGTTTATTTTTTAGTGCAACTAAATAAGTAAATTGTGATGACTGAGCTCATGGAATTTTATTGGTATATGCAATACTAATTCCTCATGAATAGATGGTGATGTATATTATTGTTGTTTTAACACAGCATTGTGCTGAAGTGTCCGATCTTTCTGACATGTTTTTTGGCCACTGTCAACAAATATTAGGCATCATTTATTGTAATGTACCAGATAAAAGTTTGGTGGTGCATATCTTGTCACTGCTATACTTGTTTGATTTCAACAGGTCATGAAAGGCTTAATGATTATTTTCAATAGCTAAACATATATTTTTCTGGGAAGACATAGCATGGGTAGCATACAAATAGCTTGATGAAAATTTATTAGAATTACTTTCTTGGAATTATTCCTGCAGTCTTTGTTTTCGCAATTTTCATATTCATTTACACACATTGTAAAGTGGTTTGGAAGAGCATTCAGCTGCAGAAACCAAGCCAAATCAGACTGGAACTTGGTGCAACCCATGCTAACATAGAAAGCAAATGTTAAAGGATGATGATTTATTTTCTAATTGTCTAACCAACTTATGCCATTGGCTAATTCTTTATTGATTACAATAAAAGCTTGTTCCCAGGCTGCAGCCACACTGTGTTGGTTTAATAATAATTGGTGTTGGTAGATTAAGAAACAATTTATACTCAATCTTTGCTGGAATTTTTTTCATCTCTAGGTCAAGAAGCTCATCCAGGAGTAGGTCATCAAAAGACAGCAGTCAGTCTAGATCTCCACAACGACCTTCAATTGATTCAAAATCACCAAAGTTGATTTCAGCTAGTTCCCCTGGCAGTAAAGAGGAACCCAGACCTTTGGAACCAAAGCTAGATATAATTGATATGTAAGTAAAATTGAAAATTCCAGTTTTCTATTTTCTTTAAAAAATTGATTGATGGTATACTCAACAATTAACTATCACCTAGATCATACAATTGTTTTACACTTTCATCATTGTGTGCATGTAAAATTTAAAATAGCAAATTTTAATAATCCTTTCTACTTATGTTAATTGCTTTTATTATAAATTCTTTCAATTCAAAATAGCAATGAAGATGCTGAGAAAGAAAATATAAAGAATCTTGACAATAAAAAAAAGGGCGAGGAGAAAGTCACTGTAAAGAAAGAAGTGACCAAGAAAGATAGAAAATCTAGATCTTCATCTCCTGAAAGACGAGATAAAAGTCATTCTAAAAGTCCAAAATATCGACGTCGATCACGTTCTCAAAGCAGGTAACGGTTGTGTTTTCCTCTTGAATATGAATTTATGAAGTTTTTATATAATGTTATCTGAAGAATCTTTTAAGCAAAACATATCATTTTCTTTTCTCAGATCTCCTTCACGGCATAGATCGCCAAAATCCCATAAGTATAACTCACCTCATAAATCTCCCCAGAGACGCACTATTTCTCCTGAAAAAAAGAGAAGTCCACCTTACTGGAAGAGGTCAGTATCACCAAGAAAAAAGCACAGTTCTCCTCCCCGTAAAAGGAGGAGCCCATCTCCAAGAAAACCTCGTAGCTCACCTAGGAAAAGGAGGAGTCCATCACCACGAAAGCGGAGGAGTCCTTCACCAAGGAGACGACATAGTCCATCTCCATGGAGGCGACGTAGTCCCTCTCCTCGTAAGAAAAGAACTATTTCACCTAGGCCTATCAGCTCTTTCAGAAGAAGAATAAGCCCAAATCAGAGAAAATGGATTGGATCAGCTTCACCTAATCCAAATAATAGACGTTCTCCACCAGGGCGCCGTCCTATAAGAAGGAGGTAAGAATGTCTCTATATTTCACTGTTTTGGGAATGTTGATCTTTCACAAACAGTTGCATAAACATAAAGAAGTGGTCACCTAATATAGAAAATTATACATAGCAACTTGACAAAACTGGAAAACTTTTATCAATTTCATTTGAACTTTTACTTTGTCTCCAATTTTAGTGCTGAGAAAAAGTAGTCTTTCATACTCCTAAATTGATTGGATGAGCATTGCTGGCATGATTTGGATTGTATGTTCTGATCAACCAGGTGCAAACAATCCAACAAACACTTCATCTGTGTTCTTAAACATCACGTAAAAATAATATCCCAGTTTTTGTAGCAATTAATCTCTGCATTTATTACATGGAACATATAAATTGGAATAAACAAAAGTAAATAGCCAATGGAGATGACTGAGTGAACTCCATTTCTTCCAAAATTTTTGAAAGGTTTTCGCCCTATTCTCTTTCTGGAAATCATTGCTTTCTCTGCCAATAGCCTTATTAATAAATCTAAAGTTTATATTATTTTGTATAACTGTTGGCCACCGTTAGTGTTTGCCTAATGATAGTATGATTCTTTTAACATAATTACATGATTTACATTGGAATTTTGATATGTACAAGTATTTTGGTAACATATGGCAACCCGTCCAACCCATGCTAGCATGGAAAGCGGACGTTAAATGATGATGATGATGATGATGATGATGGCAACATGGTATTTTGTTAGCAAAATGGTTAATTTGGAAGTTGTTTAACTTTTGGCATCTTGTAACAAGCTTGTTTATTCAAATGCTTGTGTTATTTACTTGTCAGATTGTTGAAAAAATTGGTAACATTGTAAAAAAAAAAAGATTTAGGGTTTTTTTAATGCTTATGTTAAAAGCAGTGTTGTGCATGTGGTTAGTAACTGTCGTAGACATACAAACATCACAAAAATGTTATTCCCTGGCTTTTTTGCTTTGTCTCATGAAATTTATTGGTAAGCTATTTCAGAAGCAACATACCCAGGTATGCACAAAAATTGTTTATGTGCTAGGGGTATATTGTAAATGTTTTCCATAAAATAGACCATAATGGTTTATTATATCTGAAAGTGATGTATAGAGAATCTTAATATAGTAAATGTGCTTATATCTCAGTAGGTGCAATAACTGGGGTTTCAGTTACAGAATATAAAAAAACGTATATTAAGACATCAGGATTCAGAGAGATTGTAAAAGTATTTTTCATTGTTCAATATTGGAAAATACCATTCAGTATAATGCAACAATATATCCTTATAATATTTTTTATGATTGTACATGTCATAGCATGACAGCTATATTATGTATTCACTTTTTGATCTTCACACTCAGGTAGCACAGTTACATAAACATAAATAAGTAGTCACCTAATATAGAAAATTATACACTAATCTGAAGTGAGTTGTTAAGTAAATTAAAGCAGCTGTTTGTCCTCTGTAGTTCTGCAGTGTCAGTACTATGTCTTTTTCTTGAAGAGCTTGCATATATTTTTGTACAGCTTTTTTCAATTTGACAAATTTCTATTTCAGGCAGTAAACACTGAGATGCTCAATAACAAACATTTTGTCTTTGAATAAAGTGATAAATGAAACAGGATATCTGATTTTCCCTCACATTCCAGATTATTTGCAAAAAATATATTTTTAATGCGATGATTTATTGAAAATTCAGAAACTGAAAGAGAATGCTTACATGGGTAATGATATTAAACTCTGGAAAGTGTGTATGTATGTATACAAGTATGCCTGTTTATACATTCTAAGTATAAAACTTTTGTTAAAATTTGTATATAAACATACATACACAATGTGCTTAAGTTTTCTAAAGGAGCCCACCAAAAGAAGGTTTGATCCATAGCTTTAGTAGGCTTCTTTGCAAAAACAATGCACGCTATATGTTTGTGTTTACTCCATATTCATTTTACATGTTACCTGTAACAGAAAAGTTTCTTGATTGTACAGGATCAGTTTGAGTATGCTTTCAAGTTTTTAGGTGTACTCTGTAAGGTTACACTTGGTATCTTCCAAATAAATTTCAACCACTTATGAAGTGATGTGTAATCTGTTGCCTTTTCCCCTTTCCTTTGTTAGGCATTGATTAAGTAGTAAACTTTAAAGGGACAAGGTACAATGCTAAACTTCACTTTTCATGCTTTTATACACAAAAAAATTTTACATTACTCTCCTGTGTAACAATTTTCTTTCAGTTTCTGAATTTTTAAAAGTTACAAATAATCATTTGGAATTTGGTAAAAACATCAGGTATTTCTTTCAGTTACAAATTATTTTCATTCACAAACAAAATGCTTTGTATTATTAGATTTTGGAGTTTATACTGGCATCATTATTTGATGCCTATGTTCCATGTTGGCATGGATTGGACAGTTAGACAAGATCTGATGGGTCCAAAGACTGCATTGTGCTCCTCTGTTTACTTAAGCATGGCTTCTGCATCTGGATGTTCATCCTAATGCCAACCACTGTACATTGTGTACTGAGTGCTTTTTTTGTGCCACCAGCACTAGTGGGGTCATTATGCAGCTTGCAAGACTATAAACCCTAAAAGAAGCAGCTTTTCCTAAGAGAAAAGGGGTTAATATGTGAGAGAAGGCACCAGAGCCATGTGGCCATTCATATTTTAGAAGAAAGGTAGGAGTTATCAAGAAAGAAATGTAGTGACGAGATATCTGTGTGGACCAGGTACAAGATAAGTGGAAATGAATGGGAGCAGAGTAACTGCAAGAGTGTTGAATAGTAGGATATGGTTAGCGATGGGGAATTGGTGATAGGGTAAATATAATGAATAAACAGTGAATGGTTAGATAAGGGGAGATAGTGAAGTGTAGATGACAACTGGAAGATTGAATAGTGTTGAAGGGTAGATGTAGTAAACAGTAGATAAGAGGTGACCAGTGATGCATAGTAAGAAAGAGTAGCAGGATGGTAATGCTGGTTCAGTAGACGGAAAGATTAGAGAGAGAGAATTGGTAAATGGATGGATAAGTTGCAAGAGGGAGGGAAAGTCTAGCATGAACAGAGATTGAGAAACATGGTAAAGCTGGGGTGATTTAATGGATAGGAGGAGGGTCAAAGATGTGGTTGGATAGGACAGTATTAAGTATGATGGATATCAATTTAAATGCTTCTAGGTTGTGAGAAAGATCAGTAGACTTAAGAAGAAAAGCTGCAGTTAAAGAGATGAAGGGTGGTGTAGGTTTCTTGGAGAGAAAATTTGTCAAAGGGCGCGCACACGCACACACACATATATATATATATATATATATATATATATATATATATATATATACACACACACACACACACACACACACACACACACACCAAAAACCACACTAATAGCTTAGGAGTGAAATTTAGGATTTACCTGTTATAATAAAAACTTTTCTCAATTGCTTTGCACACTATGGCAACACCATTGTTATGTTTTCATTATTCTGTGTAACGTCCTGTCTTTTTTTTATTTCAGATTCTCAGTTTTTGAATGAACCACGCTAATAGCTTTTGAGTGATAATAGCCCATCTAGACTTCTTTTTTTTTTTTTCGGAACATGGAGAGTAATGATACATATTAAGCATACATTGAGTATATATTGAACAGAAAACCTTGATAATATTATAACATTTATTGACATAATGAATTATTTAGCCACATGACCACCATTTCAGTGGATAACTTCAAAAACCCTATTAGTCATGGAATCTGTCCATTACATCCTCTGCTGCAGCTTTGATGGTCGCCCATAGGACATCTTTTAACATAAATTGGTGTCCATCAGCATAAACATCTTGTTTAATAATTGTCCAAAGATTTTCAATAGGGTTGAGGTCTGGAAATGCTGGCAACCACACTATCAACCTTACACCTTGTATGCTGTAAGACCCTAGTAATGTTTGGGTGGTCCTAGCAGAATGGAAAGGAGTGTTGTCATACATAAATATGAGATTCCTTAGAAGTGACAGCGGTATGTCATCTAGCCAGGGATCTAAGACCTCCTTCAGGAGATTGCAATGGGTGGCTATGGTCGCTTTAACCCTTTCCAGCACCCTGATTGGGCCAACAAGTCTGTCCCCAATGATACCAACTGACAACACGACTCCGCTCTGTTGTTGATGTTGTAAACGTTGGTGACGCTTATCTCCAAAATAGGTCCAACCATTAGGTCCATCAAGAGTTGCCTTGGTTTCATCAGTGAGCTGAACACAACTCCTGTCTAACATTATGATCCTTTGGGCCCATTGAAGCCTCAAACTCCTGTGACAGGGCATTAAAGGAGGCAGTTTCAGAGGTCCTTGCACAGAAGCCATGGTTCCAAGGATACAATTTCTAGTGGTTTTTGGCACACAAAGAAACGCAGAGGCAGTGAAAATGGCTTTGCTTGTTTGTCCGGGTTTCCCACATAATCTGCAGCCAATATTCCTTAAATCCCAAGCTGTCACAGTCAGATCGTTTCTTCCTTACAGAAGGGTCCGTCAGGAACCATTTAACTGTGTCCACATGATGACCTAACTTCTATGCAATGACATGAAGAAAAATGCCTCTAGCACTTTGCATGATGATGACAGACTTCATTGTTAAGTCCTTTTCTATGACCCATTATTCTTAGGAGGCTCACCCAAAAACTGAAGAATCTGAAATAGAAAAAGGAAAGGATGTTACACTGAATAATGGAAACGCCGATAGTGTTGCCATAGTGTGCAGACTAGCTAGGAAAAGTTTTATCAAAATCAACTCACAGGAAACCAAGAAATCCAATTTCACTCCTAAGCTATTAATGTGGTTCTGGGTGTATGTGTGTGTGTGTATGTATGTATATATATATTTATATTCAAGAACTGGATATTGCTATTCAACTCAGTCTCTTGTCGAATCCTTCGTGAGATTCAAGGAACTGCAATCAGCAGTTCGACCTCGCTATTCTACAATTTGCATCACATGACCATGCCAGCTCAGTCTTCTTTCTTGCACACTACATCTGATTCCTCTTACTCCCTGTTTTTCTCTCAGCACATTTGTATTATGTCTTTGTGCACATTTACATTGCACAACCAGTTGAGCATGCTCACTTTATTTCATTTCAGTCTTCTGCATTAAAAGCCCACATCTCACTATCATGTTGCATCACATTTCTAACTCAAGCATCATACAATCTGCATTTTACTTGGGGGAAAAGACCTTTATTGTCAGTAGTGAAATATTCTCTTTGAAGTTTTTCCAGTCTTTTCTTAGTCTGGCTACTATACTTTTGAGAAATACAACCACCTCCCATGCTAATTATATCCCTTCGGTAACAAAAGCTGTCAACTACTTTTAGTGAGCCATCCAGGCATTTAAGAGAATCTAATTCTGATGATTATAGTACATACTACTTCAGTGCATCAATCACATCTGAAGCTTACTTTCCTTGTTTGCACTTGTGATTTCTCTACACTACTTATTTAACCATAGCTTTCATTGGGTATAATGTATGGAGTTAATACCTCTTTTCGTAAATATATCAAGCAAGGCCACTATCTTGAAGATGCCAAGGTCATGTCTTTTTTCTTACTTACTAAAAACCTTAGTTTTTACTAAGTTTACTTCGAGGTCTCTTGATTTTAGGTTCAGTGTCCATGTCTGGAATTTCTTCTAATTCCCCTATAGATTCAGCTGTAAGAACTAGATCAAGAGTATATAGGAGTTTCCATGGTTATTCAGTCTTAAAACTCATCTGTAAGAGCCTGTAGGATTTATGAATAGGAGAGGACTGGCCCTTGGTGAACTACCTTCATGCTAAATTTGTCACTGAAATAGTTGTCATCTCACTCTGCTTACTGTGTCTTTGTACATAGCTTGTACATCCTTCACAAGCCATTCATCTAAACCACCAAACTACTGAACATGGTACTCTGTCATATGGCTTTTCCAGATCAGAGAAAATCAAGAATAGCAATTTATTCTTAGCCGAGTGTTTCTTCTGCAATTCTTTCATTAGGAAGATGGTATCTGTGTGATCTCTTCTTAGTACAAAGCTAAACTACATCTCCGCTAGGTCTACTCACAGATCGTGTTCAGACTCTTTTTGTGACCTTTAGTCTGATCCAGTAGTTTAATTCCTCTGTAGTTGCTTCTCTCGAAGGCATCTTTGTCTTCATGGCAGTTTAAAATGATACTGCTATAGCTTTCTATATACAACATGATTATGCATCACTTGTTTGTTTTTGACTTTTAAATTTGAAAAGAATATTCTGCAGAATCATAAGCTCTGTTGTTTCAACAGGCAAATAAAAAGGAAAATACAGAAAAAAATCACAGATAGTTATCTGAAAGGGCCCAGTATTTAAATTTAAAAAAAGAAAACAAAACTTTTTCCTCCACCTAAAATCATAATCTTTCATGTTTTAAGCAATAGAACTCTGAAGAAGTTACCATAAAAAAAAATCTTGGCCACTTTAGTGGTACTCTTATTCCATAAAGCAAGCATCCAAGGTGGGCCAGCTTATTTGTAACAAAGCTTAAAATCATATATGTTCTAATAAAGTTAAAATTTCTTTTACTGCATGATACTTCATAAGTAATTAGGTCCTCAATAATTAAACAAGTTGTCATCATTATCATTTTCTTGGCAGCAAGTTCCATGAAGTAGGTGTATTAAGTCTGTGATGTAGTTTTAGATGCCTTTCCTTTTTTTAATGATAACAGCATTATTATTTTCCCTTTCATCTACCCTAAAATAATGTAAAATCTACATCACAAACAATATTTTACTTACTAGATCTCCAAGCTCCAGTTCTGTTTCCAGTAGTTCATCTGAGTCTTCATCAAGTTCAAGTTCAGCTGGTAAATCGAAGCGCACTACTGAAAATTCCAGAAGGGTAAGTAATTTGGTTGAAACAGGCTTGTATGATAGTTTCTCCAGTTATTGACCCAGGCTTTTTAACTTCAATTAAAGGAAAAATGTTTGTATACAATTAAATCATAGACTAAGTGATTTTGTCTTTTCACTAGATAGTTTCAATCAGTTAGATTATTATTTTTTTGTGTTTCCAGATTTTATTAATTTCAAATTTCTCTGAAAAGCAAAGATGATGGAAAATATTATCAAAAAAAAAAATCATTGTTAGAATATTGTAACTTTTTAACAATGACAATTACATTATATATATATGTATGTATGTATATATATATGTATGTATATGTGTGTATATATATATATATATATATAGTTTAGCTAAGAGTGTTAAGAAACTCACTTTTCCTCTCAAACATAAATTTGGATTGTATTTATTTTGAGTATAATTCCATCGTCTTTACTCTTAGCTTTATAGAATTATTTAATGGCTGCTTGTCACTGGGATTGTTGGTACAGTTAAATATGTAACATCTTGGTATTGTGCTGATGATCTAGACAGAAATGTTTCTTTTTATCATGATTATTTCCCTACAGTTAATTTGAATACTCCAAATTGATTTCAATTTCCTTTATAAATGAATTAAATTTATTTAACATTGCATGTCCCTTTACATGATAATGAAATCTTTTTCCAGGCCTATCTTCATAAGAATTTCTAAACAAGGTGTAACAACATTTTGTGCAAGTGAATACTCAGAAACAATACGCTAGGTTCATTTTCAATGAAAATTGACGGATCTAGTTACCCACTTTTGTTGCTGCTCTATAAATTCTAGTCTGAATAAAATTAGCTTTCCAGTTTTATTAAAACAAAACTAATTTCAGCGGGTAAGTGAAATTAGTGGGAATGAAAATAAATATACCTAGGTAGTTGATCAGTTGTCTTGTTTTGTAGAGAAATGGAATAGAAGTTTGAAGAAGTACTTTGTCAATGCACAATAAACTACTTCATGTTAAGTAGCTGTGGTTTTAATTCGAGTTGGACAAGTAGAGTTCCAACCTAAATGAGAGTAGGGTAGAGCAGAGTGATCCAGTCGTTTTAGACCCAGTTCTGAATGTTCATAATGCAGCTTCCAGGACAGGTGAGTGGAGAACATGAATAACAAACAAGTGAGATTATTGGTTACCACCTTATTGAAATAACATCATACTGATGGAAGTAGATATAAGAAAAGCGTTGTTTTGTAGACATGAAATTGGAAACAAAAAAAAAACTGGATTTGGAAAATATGCAGAAAAAAATAAATGCTTCATAAAGCAATGACAACGAAACTGAATGATGCTTTCTTGCAAATACTCTCTAAGTTTAGCTCTTTGAAGGTGTATGTTTGTTATATATTTGTTCTTATTGTGATATATTTAGTGTTTTTTGGACAGGTGAGACATTTAAATGTTTTTTGTGTTGAAATCCTAATCATTTTAGATGGAGAAAAAAGGAAAATAAGAAAATATTTTGAATGGTTTGTTTTTGTTTTGTTTGTTATTTTATTGGAAGCCTGACTAGAATATTTTTTAATGTATATTTCTTTAGTTCAATTTAAATCCAAAATTCTCTTGTACTTGCCATCTCTTATGGAAGTTCTTGTTATGTGTAGGAGAATGCAAATTAAGCTTGTGACTACTTTTGATGTTGAAATTTTGGATTTCTTTAATAAAAAGAAAGCAGCAATTTACTGTTTTTCGGCTGATCAATTTTTGGTTTTAAGGTCACTTAATTAGTTTTTTTAATAACAATGGTTAGACAGTTTCCTTGTATTAGAGGTTAATTAATATTAGAGTAGGATTTAATTAAGACTGCAAGATACAATTAATCTAATTTATCAGTACTATTCTCTTGTCTGCTAAACAATGCAGTGATTAATGCTACAATATTATTAGCTTTTTTGGCATTTCACCCTAAGTTAGTCTATTTCTTTTTTACTGGAAACCAAACAGAGACACTGCTGATTTGTTGAAGTTATTCTATTTTTGGAAGCACACATCCAGTGTTGAAACCTCTCCAAAAACGGAAACTGGAGGCCAATTTATGTTAAAACCAGGACAGTTTCAGAAAGATTGAAAACTTGTCACTGCTGGATGTTTGCTCACAGATTATCATAATAACAGATTATTAAGGTAAGTTGCTTTTGTGTAATTTTTTAAATAAATTTTCACCAATATAGTTAATCAATTGTATCAGCAAATGCTTGCTGTGTGAGTACATTGAAACAATTAGATTTCATGTACCCTGGAGAAAAGAGTAAAATATATGTTTATGTGTTGTCTTTTTATTAAATATGTGCTCGTCTATGTTGCATTTTTTTAGTCATTCTTTACTGTTTGCATGATAGTATAGATAATTTTATGTATGTTTGGTTAGATACAACATGGTTTGAGAGTCCGTTTGTTAACCAGTTTGATTTTTATGCAGAGAGGTGTGTTCAGTTAAGGAAGGAGGAGTTAACTAAGTTTTCACTTTGTCATTTCAGAATGATTGGGATAGTTGAAGGGTTGTTGTATAAGACAATTAGTTTTGTGTGAATGAGCATAAATGCATTTGAATATTCATGCCTAAAAGATGTTATCAGTATTGAGCTTGTTTACTTTAGTCTAAGTATGAGGCAATGTACTCCTGAGTATTTTCAGTTTTCCATGCAGGTGAGTTTGTTTGTATATATAGAGGAAAGTGAGCAGGTAGAAGTTCCTGAAACCTTTGGAATAGAGGTGAGACATGCTTATTGAATGAATCTAGGAAGAAGTAGAACGTAACTAATCAGTTATATTTACTGTAGAAAAGTCAGGTCAATCTGGTTGTAATGTGTGTGTGTGTGTGTGTGGTCTGTTAAAGTGAGTAAAAGCATGTAGACTTTTATAGTTGTCTCTTAATGGTACAGGGCTAAAATAGGTTAGATTTTGCTGATCAGTCATAGTGAGTGTAAGTAGATGATGCATGACCTGGTTGGTAAAACTCTACTCTATTTATATATTTGTTGTATAGTTGGTGGCATTGAGATAGATCACTTCAACTTTCTGTTGCCTAGATATGAGTTGCTCCTCCTTACTTGTATTTATCTCTCCAAACTGCTCATTAGATAACTTTTTGGTATTGCTTTATCTCTCAGTATTCCCTCTATGTTTGTATGCACACATGTTACTGTTACTTTTTCCAAACGTTTTAGGGATAGGTCTGAGTTTTTTCTTTGTTCTCTTCACCCTCATTTTCAGTGTCACCAATGTCAAAAATGTTGCCTAGAGCAAAATTGAGAGATGTCGTCTCTCAGTAGTTTCAACATCCTAAGAGAAAATTTGCCATTGGAGCTGGTTGATGTCATTCATATAGAGAGCATCATTTTTTAAAAATGCAATTTGTATAGTACTTCTGATTATGTTTTGTGGTTATTGATAGACTTTGTTTACAAGGCTGTTGTCAATGGATTCTGATTATTACTGCTTTTCCAAAAGCATATTTGTGTTACAATACATAATACGTGAGTGTGGTATAATGCTGTGACAGTCAACATACCTAAGGCCAATGTTTTTAATAGTAATAGAACAAAAAATAATCTTGTATCATTTATGGAGTGATCTCATTGAGTGTATATGATAGAATTAGCTAGGAAATCAGTATATTTAGTGACCACATTGGGATGTGAGTTGTGGTATTTCAGGACTTATTAACTATAGGATCATCTGCGGGATGAAGTCTCTAGATTTCTCTCATTGTTTGCAAAGAGTTTTTAATTCCTGTTACCTAAATCTACTTGCATTGAAATTATAATATAGAAGCTAAAATAAAAAAGTGAGTGGAAGAAGTTTAGGAACTTATTTTCTGTTTCCAACTAGTTGGTTCTCTCTCTATACCACTGGTAGCCTCAATGAAACATGTAATAAATATATATATATATATAACTCTTATATTCATTGGAAAAAAGCTAAATATTTAAATATATTGAAGGCAGGTGATGTGTGTGTGTGTGTGTTACATGGCAAACTCACTAGTGCTGGTTCCATGAAAAAAGCGCCCTGTTCACTCTGTAAAGTGGTTGGCCTTAGGAATGGCATCTAACTGTAGAAACTAAGGTGTAGTTTTCTGATTCATCAGATCCTGTCAAACTCTCCAGCCCATCCCAGCATGGAAGACAAGTTTTAGGTGATTATATATATTGGGTTGGCAACTGAGTTCCCACTGCTTTTTTAAAAGGTTTAATAAAAAATAACAACTAATTAATCAATAATGTATTCACTCTTGTTGTTTACAACTTCTTCCCAACATTCTACAAGATTTTCAATACCTCGTTGGTAGAATTCACCCGATTTTGACTCGAAAAATTGATCCGATCAAGCTTTCAATTCTGCATCAGTATTGAACGAAATTCTGTGCATAGCATTTGAAAGAGATCAAAAGAGGTGGAAATCCGTTGGTGCCAAATCAGGAGAGTACAGCGGGTGTGGCAGCACTTCCCAGCCATGCGTTTGAATGGCTTCCTTGGTCATATTGGCAATATGAGTGTGTGCGTTGTCGTGCAGCAGAAGAACTCCATGCTGCCGATTAGGTCTTTTCTCCTGAATAGCCGTGTTGACTGTTTGGTTCTGTTCAGGCAATTTGTAATGGATAATTCCTTCCCAGTCCCACTACATGCAGAGCATCGTTTTACACGGATGAAGATCTTTTTTCATGCACAGTGTCACTTGTTTACCGGGGCTAAGCTATTCCTTATGCTGCTTCATATTGAAGTACAGGTACCATTTTTCATCGCCAGTAACGATTCGGTAAAGAAATTGTTGCATGTCCATGTGTTGAGCGGTGACAAGCAAGCAAACCAGTGGAAATTGTTACTCATTGATTTTTGTTGTTGTCACTTGAAGCATGTGGAACCTATGCTCCATACTTCTGAACCTTTCCCATCGAGTGAAGATGCTTCTCTATAGCATTGTGGGAACATTCCATTTTCTCTGCCAGTTCTCTTGTCGTTTGACGAGAATTTTCGTGCAAAAGTTGGTTTAATCGCTCTTCATCGAACTCAACTGGACAGCCAGAACGAGGTGAGTCTTTGAGGTCAAAGTTTCCATTTTTTAACTTGGCATACCAATCACGAGTGGTTCTTTCAGCTATGACACCTCCTTACACAGCACCAATGTCGTGAGCAGCTTTTGCAGCCTTAGAACCTTGATTAAAAGCAAAAAGGTGGGTGTCGAAAATGCTCGTTTTTCTTAACTTGACATTCCATTTTAATGATCTGAAAATAAACAAAAATTAAGTAAAATTAACTAGAAAAGAAACAAAATACATTCCAAAATTTTAAAAAACGGCGGGAACTTAGTTGCCAACCCAATACATATCATCTTCATCACCATTTTAATGTCTACTTCTCCATGTTTGCTTGGGTAAGACGAGAGAATGTCATGGCAGAGTTTTTCTATGATCCTTTTGTAGATATGACACTGGCAAGAAGCTACTGTTTACAAACTAATGCATGCATACAGGCACACACATACTTGTATGCACATTATGAGCTTCAATTTCTGTATGCCAAATCTATGTCCAAGTATTTGGGCAGCCAGTGGGGGCTATAGTAGAAGGTACTTGGCTAAGGTGACAGGCAATGGGACCTGACATACATTCAGTGTAGTAGTAATAGCTTATATAATGTATTGTGCCAATTTTGTAAGAGTATCTATTTCTAATTGAAAAATTCAAAATAACTGCTAAACTTCAGAAATTTGCCTGGCAATAGTTTCTTAGTTTAAGTTTATGTTGAATTTCTGGAAAATAGTAACAAGCCCTACAGACAAGATCCAAAACCTCATGCCTATTTCTCCATTCTAATTTTGTTTTTGGTTTTCTTACAGTAGGTATAATCTTTTATATTAATTTTTATCAAGTTATACTTTGTTATTCTTTTCCCTCCCTCTGCTTAACAAAGGCAATTTATCAGCCAGTTCTAAATAGGAAAATATCACGTCTTGGTTTGATGTGTCAACAGTAATTACTCCAAATATGGAATATGGCCACAAGCTAATAACTGAAACAAGTAAAAGGATATGAGTAAATTATACATTTTTGACTGTTCTTTTATTTTAACTATTCCATCTTTTGTAGACAGTAGGTAATAGATAGGTGGTTTAACCCTTTTGATACCATATTTCTCTGAAAATACTCTGCTAATGAAGAATTCAGCAAAATAACTTGTTATTAAGCGACTGAATTGAAACATAAATTTAATATGAAATTTGATGGAAAGTTTTAATTAGATCACTTTAAAACGGAAAGTTTGTATCGACATAGGAGGCAGTCTCAGGTGAGTTGGTATCAAAAGGGTTAAATGCTACTTGTTTTTCATGTTGGTTTTTTTATTATTGATTTTTATTCCCTTCTAGCTTGAATTTTTTTTTCTAATACTGAAACAAGTGGCTTTCTTTGGCCTCAGTTTTATCCCTTTGGCTTCCGATTCTTATGAATGGACCTGCAGCATATTAACTTTTCTGTGTCCTGTTTGTTTTAGATCAGACATTGAGATATAAAGGAATAATTAGAAAGTACATAAAGAAATTAACAATTAACAAACTCAAAACTTCTGGTCAAATTTGATCTACACGATATTGTCTTTTCATCACCCAAAATTATAATTGCCTTACTCATCTGGAAAAGTGATCTTTCTGTATTCCTCAGTCCCATTACATATTCTTTCTCTCTTTCATGGTCAGGAAAATGGATCATGCACATGTTCTATACATACTATGTACAGGTTTGTTGCATTTGATTGGCAGTGTGCAAGTTGAATATAAAATTGCTAAGCTAGTATGCAAAGTACTTCCAAGAAATAATGAGAACATGTGAGCTGCAAAAAAAAAAACCCCCCGGGTGTAATGGGGCTCAAACTCAGGAGCTAAGTCAACATAAAGAGCAGTCAGTGCAATCAGACAGTTTACATAGTAATGGAGAGTTTTTTTGTTTTTTTTACCAATTTAGATGTCAATCACGTTGCTAGATCATATATCCATAGTTGTTCATAAATTCATGGCCTGTGTGTATAACTGTTTTCATGATTTTTACTAAAGTATTTTCAATTATATCATTTTAAATACTTTGTTTTTTTGCATGTGTGCTTTTCAGCATATATATTAAGATTATCTTGAAAACTTAAATGTCAAACTTGCTGTGCCAGAACTTTAAGGGTTTTGATGTTGAATAAATAATTTTTTTCTTGTTTATGTCATTACCTATATTATTTTGAATTTTAAAGAAAAGATATAATTTTTCATTTTTAGCATTGTATAACTTTTTCTTTGTCAGTCCCATCATTATCTTCATTGGTGATTCACAGACCTAAGAAGAATTTCTCGGCAAGAGAAGTGATATCGATCCAGCTTGAATCTATTACATGGTTGGCTACTTATTCCAATTGACAAGAATCTGTTACTCTGTTAAAAGCAGTATAACTAATGGTCATATTGTATGAAAGCTGTGTATTTAAAGATACAAAACAAAGATACTGGGATTTGATTAATATTACCACAACAGAAATGACTGCTTCTTTACAACTTTTTTTTTTTTTTGTACAAATCGTTTGTTACATACCAAATAATTTACCTCGTCTGTTTTTGTTTTTGGCTTGATAGCACAAATGTATATTCCCTTGCAGTCTATTTTATCACTCTAGCACTGTAAGTTGTCTGCCCAAGAGAGCAGATGTTTCAGTTCAAGCATTAATAAAATGTGAAAATTTTAAAATTTAATCAACATTTTTATGCTAATAGTAAAGTTTATAAAGAGAATATGAAAATATTCAGTATCATTTTAAAGCCTTTCAAATAATTAAACATTGTATATATAAATTGCAATAATAGCGCTTTTATGTGGAAAATATATTGAATATTTTTGTAATTTCAAAGATATTTTTAATTCAGTAATAATGACAGTTTTAGAAGATATATTTCAAACAGATCCTTGGTTACAAATTCTTTAAGCGTTTTATTTATCTGTCTCTTAAAGAAAAGGCTAGACTATTATTTCAAAAATTTTTTTACAAAACAATCCATGAAATACAATTATTGGCTTTTATTTTGTTTTTCAGGTTCATTCTATATTTGTTTAGGTTTTAATATTTTTTATTTTAGCAGTGTTTATATATTCATGAAATAATTTTCTTAACATTTTTTCTGTGGAGATTTTTATTGAATGTCTTGTCTTTACTTTTTTGTTACAAAATTTTTTTATGTATACTGTTATACAATTTTATGAACAAAATATATTTTAACTTTACCTTTATATAATGGGGAGCACAATTTTTCTTTGACTGCAAAGAGACCAGTTTGACAGCAGCCATTATCTCATTTGAATTTTAAGGTATATATGTATTGGATAGGTATCTTTTCTGTTTCTCATGCTTGCTTTCTCTCTATCTTCACTTTAGTTTTGGTTTATGTTAAGTGTTTTTACATTATAACATGTTGTCTATTCATAGGATAATAAGCAAGGTCATAATCATGAATCTGCAAAGGCTGCTTCTCCTGTGAAATTAGGTATTCAACAGCGACGCCATTATAGGACTCATGAAGACACTGTTGAAAGTTCAACCTCTTCTTCTTCTGAGGATGAAGAACCACCTCACAGTAATTATTTCTTTTTAGATAAACTTTATTCTTAATTTTGCTATTCACATTACAGCAGTTTTGCAACTTTTTATACAAATTTTTCTCATTCTAACAGTTTAATTTATCTCTTTTGCTTTCATTCTTCAGTAAACCTTATCTGACTTCCAACTTTTTTAAAATTAGTGTCAAGGAAGGGGCTGTACCCAGTGTCCTTCACGGGCCATTTGAGGCACATAAAATTGTTAAAAATCAGAAAAACCAGTCTGTAGAAAGCTCACATTCAGATATGGGGGGGGGGTATATGCTATATGAATGGCAAAAGGTGAGGTTGCATGGGTCCAGCAGAACAATGAACAAAGACCATTGTAGCATCAGTAGAGAAGATAGATTGTGGAGACCACTCTTCTGATGACAAGTTGTGACTATGTTGATTAAAAACTCCATATCACACTTATTGTTTCACAATCTGCATAGCTTTATCCTTGTCAGAATATTTTTAAAAAATTTTTTACATTTGAAATAGTTCATGTAAATGTAATCAGAATCTTGTTCTTTTTCAATATAAAAACAACTTGAAGTAACAAGTGCCCATTCTCATCGATGCAGTCAAGTGACTGTCTATGTGCTGCAACAACCCCGATTAGCAACAGTATTTTGTTGTGGGTCTTATAAAAAGCTCACAACAGTTGAATATTTTTTAACTTCAAAGAGAAAGGCAAGTTTTTACTGGGTATGCATAACAATTTGAATTTGTTGATCATATCCTAAGTTGTTTGTGATGAAGAAAAATTGATGACTCTTCTTGTCTGCTCACTGAAGTTTAGGTAGCCTACTTGTTATATTGATACTTAGTTTCATGAAAGCCAGCCAGACAGCTACCTTCTCCACTAACTTCTGTAACTCTTCTCAATTTTTGTACACATTCCTATATTGTGTAAAGGGGAAATACTTTTACTTGTTAATTCAAGTTGTTTTTATGTTGAAAAAGAACAAGATTCTGATTACATTTACATGGACTATTTCAAATGTAAATGTGTTTTTTTTAATATTCTGACAAGGATAAAGCTATGCAGATTGTGAAAAAATATTGGTTCTTGTACTAGTTGAGAAGGAATAACAATATGTAATGGGATAAAGCTTCTAGATTTTAAGTTATCTGCTGTCGATGAATAATGGATCCATCTCTAAATCCTTGTGTACATGAATAACTGTATTATTGTTAGACTCTGGGTAAATCTTGTCACCCATCTCTTTGCCTAATTCTTATTAGCTGTTATTGTGCAGCTGTTTTATTTGTTTCAGAGTTGTTTATTTCTCAGATGGAACAACTTTCCTTTGCTGGTTACCCTTTGGACAAAAGCAAATGTGTATCTGAAATTTTATTTTGTTTTGTAAAACTTCTATTTAATTTCAAACTGACTTGTTATTCTAGAAGAATCTCGGGACAGAAGAGATAAGAGATCAGAATCACCAATACGAAATCGTCGTTATCCATCACCTTCTCGACCCAGAGACAGATATGGTAGGAGAGACCTTATCCGTGATCCTGGTTCCCGACGAATTAGGAGGAGGCCTTCTCCATATTCTATGCGCCGGTCACCGTAAGTGGAGCATATTCCTCATATCCGTTTCATGCTAGCATGTAATTTGTTATTTAATTGCTGATCTCTCAACCCTGCAGTAGAATAGAATATATTTTTTATCCAGGTAGAAGACAGCAAGGAAAGGATATGCAAAACAGTATAGTAATTTAGAAGCTAACAGGTTATGTTACTTTATTAATATGTACAGTTATGTGATTGTATTAGTCTAGGTCATGGGTTCTCAATCATCATTTATCTATGGACCCTTTTGATTACTATTTTATTTTGATATGCCCCCATAACCAATTGGTTTTTTGAAATAGTTTTTATAGAAACTAATTTCAAAATTCCTATTTTGTTTTTCACATTAATTTGTGTAGATAGAACTATGTAAAATGTTTGAGAAATAAACCTAGCTGTTTCTTTCAATAAATACATCTAAATCAGAATTTTTTCATGGACCCTTAAAATACTACTGAGGATCCCCAATTTACTATTTTGTTGCATGGACCCCACTTGAGACACACTGGTCTAGGTGGTGTATTAGTCTCTCCATCTTTCTCTTGCAAAGGTTTATCAGGATGACACATTAGTCTCTCCAGCTGTAAAATCCAGTTTCAAAAGATGTCTTGGAATGTACCATTTTGTTTGACTTGTACTGTCATGAAAGAAACATGTACAAAATATACATAGAAATAATTCTGTGAATTATTACTCTCGTTTTCTATTCTGTATAATGTATTTTTTTTTTACTTTTCAGTTATCCATATGCACCTAGAGGCTGGTCTCCTCAACAAAGATATCGCAGATCACCTCCTCGCTATGCGTCTCCTAGACTTAAAAGGTCAGCACCAATATTTCATATCTACTTTCCTCTTGTTCAAATCTAAAATTAAGCACAATGTGATTTATTTACGTAAATTTCATTTCACGTTGATGCATTAAGGTGGCAAGTTGGCAGAATTGTTAACACACCTGGCAAAATGCTTAGCGACATTTCATCTGTCTTTATGGTCTGGGTTCAAATTCCACAGAGATCAGCTTTGACTCACTGAGGTCAATGTAATAGACTAGTCCCTCCCTCAAAATTTCAGGCCTTGTGCTTCTGGGAGAAAGGATTATTATTATTTCAAGTTATTACCTCTATATTGATACTTTGATTAAGGAGCAGTATTATTACAGTAGAAAACATTGAATGTTCTATAAGTCAAAATATGTTGAAAGTGTATTTCTTTATCATTTTATTTTTGGTTGCAATAAAAAATGCCCATTCTTATTAATTTTGTATTTCATTCTTTCTATAGAAGTCCACCTCACTCTCCAATGCGTGCTAGAGATCGACCTCGCTCTAATCGTCCTCGAGATATTTCTAGATCTCCATCACCAAGACGCCGAAACATTCCTTCACCTAACCAGATGCGGCGAAGACATCGAAAGGTTACACCAGATTCCCCTCCTCGTCAGATGAGGCAACATTCACCATATGCTAGGTCCCCTCCCAGGATGAAAAGATCACCATCACATTCACCACTGCCACCAGTACGTCAGAGAAGGAACATCTCGAAATCTCGCACTCCTTCTCCTCCTCGAAAAGTAATCCATGGTGACCGCTCTTCATCAGAATCACCACAGAGGGTAGTGAAAAAGGTCTTGCCAGGAGCTAAGAGAGATCGTAGTGAATCAGAATCTCCCGTTTGCCGTGATGCTTCACCTCAGATGTCTGTAATGACAAGGCGACAGATTCCAGCTACACAACATCAATCTTATCTGAAACAAAAATCTTCTTCAATGTCGGGTTCTGCATCTCCATCACCTGAACGTTTCCGACAATCACCATCACCTCTTCGTCAAAGAACAAGTAAAACTGTAACAGTACATCAACACTCAGAGAATCTATCTCCTGTGGCATCACACCAAAGAAAAGCTCGGGGTGTATCTGCATCTCCAGAAAAAGTGAACACTTCCTTGAAACTCCCCAAGAAACGGTCATTATCTCGGAGTATGTCAATGAGTCGTAGCCCCTCTCCAGTTCTGTCCAGAAGGAAAAAATCATCATCACCTCCAGCTAAAAAAGCTCGGGACGATGTTGAATCAAGCAAGTTAAGAGATTCCCCTAAAAAGACTAAAAATTTACCTAAAGATCAACAAAGGTTAAGTAGTCAAGACTCGTATAAGTCAAGACCACTTTCTTCAAATTTATTAGTTCCAGAACCTGTTTCTGTTGACACAAACCATCCTTCTCTTGAAAAGGTGTATCAGGATGACACAATATTCCAAGACTCTTCTGAATCTCCAAAGAAAAAGCTAAAAACAGATTCATCAGAGAAAAAGAAAAAGAAGAAGAAGTCTTCCTCGTCTGAGGTTTGTAAGATTCATTACATCTCTCTAGAGCTGTTAAAACTGTAAAATAAGGCATGAGATTGTCAGCTTTCTCAGATTAGGAAACATCTGTTTATAGTGTTGTTGCTTGGGAGTTTTTGTAATGTGTGTAAAAATAGATATTCTACTTGAAGTATGTGTCTTCTTTCTTTGTAGGGATCCGACAGTGATGCTGCAACAAAGAAAAAGAAAAAGAAGAAGAAGAAGAAAAAGCACAAGAAACATAAGAAACATAAGCACAAGAAGGGCAAAGAGGAAGAAGAGGTTTGTTTTATACAGTTTTAATTATTGATGATAGCAGTATATTCTAAACACTTGTGATTTGCTATTGTTAACCTTTTGATTCAACAAATATTAAGTTGTAGCATGTGTAATATTGAATTCATGTGCATCTACAAGATGAAGTTTACACATTATTAGTGTTCTTCATTCCTTTTCTTGTCAATTCTAGTTGGCTTGAAGTTCACTTGTTTCTAGAGCATTTAAGTGAATTATACATTACTTCAAATCATTGTTGAAGTTGTCTAGTAGTTATATATAAGATTTGAAAATTTTTCTATCTCTTCATAAATGAATCTGTTTATATACAATACCCAGTGTTAACATTACAAGTACTGCTTTCAAAGTCTATTTTCTGCTATATTTAACAATTAAGTTAACAACTAATTAGCTTTGATGAGATGTACATGCTACCATAATACACCTACTACAAGAACTCATGCAAATGTTTGAATTTGCAGACTTGTTCAACTCATGCCAGCATGGAAAAATGGAAGTAAAATGGGGAAAGAAAGAGAAAAAAGGCACCAACATCTTCATATTAAACCAAATAAATATTTCAGGCGTATTTTTCTTAAATCTGATGTGGTTGTATTCTACACTTACGAATAATTTTCAACTCCTACATGTTTAGGAAAATGCCTATGTTAGATGAATAAAATTTTGCTTGCAATACAATTACTAGTGATGAAAGTTTGCTGTTTTAGTTAAGGATTTACTGTCAATGAGAATCAATGTCAATCTCAGTTCTGTATGTCGAAAAATATCTTGTTTGAACAAAGCAAAAGCTATTTACTTCAAACTATTAATATTTAACTGTAGAGTTGTGAAACGTCTTAAGTGTTATGCTTTCACCATCATGTTTGATATTATTAGTTCTCGACAACACTCAAATAGTTTGAAATTCCATGAGAATTGATCATAAAAATAGTCTTAGATTGAACAGGGAAAATGGAAAGATATGCATAAATCAATGGAAAGTTATTTAGTGTCATCTTCCCTTTTTCACTTTTATGAAGTTTCCGTATAATTTAATGTAGTTTTTCTTCATTTTATTTTTGACTCACATGTAGTTATTGTGTCGGTTTTATAGCTTTGTTGGGAACCACCAATATATATGGAATATAGTGTTGTATAGACTATAATTTATTCACATAAATACACCAAATGGTAATGGTAATGTCTGTAGGCTGTTGTTAGCTTATTTATTCTAATTGTAAGATAGCAATTGTGATAATATTTTGGGGAAAATATACTTCCAGTAAGATTAGTATTCCTGTAGTATGAAGACTAGGAAAGGAAGGAGAACTGTAACAATAATTAATGAAAAACTGACAAATTTAAGCAGATGTATAACAAGATACTAAATAAAACTGGTGGTAGATTAGTACTGCTTACCATAAGTGTGTCATCACAAATACTAGGTTTCTGAAAGAGCTGCAAGTAGAATTCTTTATATAAGAGAAATTTAATAGTTTTGATATTGATTTAGGGGTAAAAAGAAGGCTAAATCATCAACATTCATTCACTTTTCCATGCAGGCATAGTTTAGGCAGGTCATCATTACCTGAGTTACTTCTTATTAGGGAGTTACCAACCTCCAAGAAGAGCCAAAGAGACTATGTTTCCTTGTTGGCCTATCATTGATTGTTATACAGCATATTGAATGCTTTTTACTGTGGCACCAGCATCAGAGATGTCTCCATTCATTAGCATCTTAGATGTTCTCTTGTTCCTCATAAGAGAGTCTCCTCTTTTTGTAATCTCTCCAGTTATTCCTTTCTTTTAAAAGAAAGACATTTTCTAACACATCACCATTACAGTTAGATATTGGCATCTCTTGTCACATGGGTGGGGTGGAGTGTTGAGAAAAGTAGGAGTAATAGGTTAAAATCAGGAAAATGAACAAGAGCTGAAGTGGTAGTGTAATAAAAGAGAGAAGTAATAGTAATGTGACCAGAGTGAAAAGAGTGGGATATAACAAAAGAAGTAAGAGCAAGAGATCAGAAAGATGGTGGTGAGAAGGGGAGAGTGATACAGAAGTGAATATTATGCAAACTGCTCATAAGTATGAGAATAGTGAAGTTCAACAATAAATTCAAAGTTTAAGGATCTTAATCTCATGTCATTTGTAGTATTTTGGATCGTTTGGGTTTTCAAGGCACACTAGCATAGGAATACCCAAAGAAAATGTCAGTTGACTGTATGGATAGTTATGAGCTAAGTATGGATAATGTCAAGCCAAGTAAAATCATAGTCGTGGCCAGTGCCAGTGACATAAAAGGTACCCTCTACGCTCTTTGAAGTGGCTGGTTTTAGGAAGGGTATCCAGCTGTAGAAACTAAGCCAAAATAGACTGGAGCTTGGTAGAGCTCTCCATCTTACCAGCCCTAGTCAAACCATCTAAGCTGTGGCAGCATGGAAAACGGATGCTAAATGATGATGATGGCATCTCTTTTGCTTCACTTATTCAGGGTGTTGGAAACCCAGTCAAAATACATTTAGCACTCCGCATGCAATTGTATTTCTGTTCTGCATGGGTAGTTAGATCGACTGTTCCATTTTTATCTATTGCTTTTAAGCTAATTTAGATCATAACCCTCCCACAGACCTGTACAACATGACACTAGGAATAAGACTTGATAGCATTGACTTTAGTGTGTGAATGATTATGATCTAACTATTGTAATCATTTTTTTTTATATAAGACTGTTTTAATTCATTCTTAAATATTATGTAATTAGTTTATTGGTAAAAGACTTAAATATTGGCTTTATTTTTCAGGCTGGTTCTGATAGTGCTGCAGAGCAAGAAAAACTGGAACAGTTATTGAGAGAAAAAGCATTACAGTCTCTGAATAAGGCCAAAACCAATCCTGCCACATCAGGCAATGAATCCAGTTCTGGAACATTTCATAATCCAACAGAATAGTTATTGAACTTCGGTAGAATGTGACAGCATTTTACAGTCTGTGTTACATCTTACAATACCATCACTATCCATGCTGTTGCTGCTGATATTACTAATACTATTACTTAAAATAGTGATCTTATTTGTTTTGCTGCCTTGAACATATCGTAAATAATTATTTACTTAATAAAGTACTGGTGCAGATAAACTGGTAATCTAAATATTGTTCCACCTGTTGGCTTTACTTATTATTATAATTTTTATTTTTCATATATATTTTATTTAGGTAGTTTTTTTGGGTTTATTTTAACTTTCCAGGAATAATTTTTATTATTAGTATATCTATTTATTTTGTAGGTTCAGCAGGGAAATTTCTTTTAAGATTTTAGGGAACCTGACAAGATTATTTTTACTGATTTAATTAGGGAAAGCTAAAAGTATTTTCATTTAGTGATAGGGCAAGTATTATGAAATCAACAAAATATTAGTTGCTACATCTACCTAAATGCTGTTTGTGATAACTTTACTTTGCAAGGAGTCAGTTTATTACTTATTAGCATTAAATGTGAAGGATTGTTGTCAGAATGCTCTGCTTTTTAGCTGAGTCATTATATTCCCAATGATTCATATCTTGGGTTTTATTTAAAATGGTTTTTCTTTGAAGACTGAAGTGATAATTATTTTTCTATCAACAGCTTTCAATGGTCCAACATGACAGCTGGATGTAGAGATGAGCATTGAATCCTATAGACAGTATTTTCTTATTCCGGTTGATATTTTTTGAGCTTTTTGATTTTCTTTATTTAAAAATGATTTTTTTTTTTTTTAATAACAAATTCTCCCTTCTTCCCGGTTCCCAACAATTTTCTTTCATTTTGCATTTCTGCTATTCATATTTTGTAAAAGAATATGTTTATTATTTAAGGCAGCAGTATTCCTTGTGGCATGGAAAATGGATTGCCTTGTTCTGTATTAACTATCTCATTCTAAAGTGAGCTGGTATGAAACCTGTGAATTCTGTCACAATTTCTGATATATTTTATTGTACAGTTGCTTTACAATGGTTCTGTTTTATTACAGAGTCAGTGTCTTAATAAAGCTACCATATTTCACCACAAGCTCATTTTTGTTCGTTATTTCTTTTGTTTGCTTTCTTTCTTCTATTCTTTGGCATACTCAGTCTCAGTCTACATTATTAAAATATTATAGTGAAGTACAATAACAAAGTCAACTAGAGATACTTGCACAATTTAATCTGCTATCCCCTCATCCCTTAAACCTGAAGTGGGTGTGTATGTGCAACTTGAAAGTGATGCAAAACTAAAAATGTTGATTTGATGGGAGTTTCTGAAATCTCTTGTTAGTTAATATCTTGTTTTAATTATTTCTGATTTACCTCTTAGATTTTTTTTTTTACTTGGGTTTGGAATGATTTTAATTTTTTTACCCTTTAGCATTCAAATTATTCTGTGATATGTATTATTTGTTCACATTTTGAATTAATTATGCTGTAGCTTTAAGATTTTGATGATGCAACTTTTTATTTTTAGAATAACATTGCAGCATAAATGCAAGAGGCCTGATCTGGCCAGTTTGAACAGAAAGCATTTAAAATACTATAGCTGGTTTGAATGCTAAAGAGTTAGATTTACCTCTAATAAAATGGGTCTTATTCAGTATGATTAATGACACTGAATTTTGAGTTCTGCACTCATTTCATTGTATCAGCTAAATGTTGACGTTCTCTTTTCTCATTCTACCTGATTCACAGTTTTCCCATGTCAAACTAGTATTATAGATAAAAATTTCACACACTGAAATATATTTCGTTAACATATATAGTTTTATGGTGCAGTAGTAAAGAGAGCAGTTTGAAATATTTCATTCTGCAGGAAAATGATGTAACTATATGTTTGGGACCCAGATTTTCGTCTATTATTAGTTTCATTCTACTGTCAGGCTATATTTTAAAAAATATGATAGACTTAAAATTCTTTCAGTTTTCACTTATTTCGTCTTGTAACATTTTAAACCTGAATGACAATAACCTATTTACTCACCAATCCCTTGTTTTCTGAAGAAATTTTTTTGAACTTTTAAACCAGCTATATCTGGCCAAAATATTTACCTGTTTTATCTTCAAACTGGCCAGATCTAACCTCTCACACTCTACAATATTATTCTAAAAATAAACAATCACATTGTTGAAATCTCAAAGCTACAAGGTAATGCATGACATTCAAATCAGTGTGTCAATGCATTATTAAATTTGACAAAGACATCTGAATGTTAAAGTGTTAAACTTCCTAATGCTTCAATTTTGTCACAATTATTTTTCAGCTACTTTAAAAAAAAAGAAATTGAGAAAATGTAGTGCAATGTGACAGTTTTAGTAGAATGGTGTTGTCATCATTTTAAATATAGGCAAACAAGACATAAAAGCTGAAAACAGGCAGTATGAGATACTACTTTCCATATATATCTGGAAATATAACCATACTTGCAAACAGCAATGCCTCAATATACATGTTAATTTGTTCTCAGAGACTGCTCGTAAAGTGAAAACTCAAAACAGCAATAATTTTCCATAGTAGCAATGTTATAAATTGTAATTCGTTCCCAGAAAAATATTTTACCTATAAAATTTACAATATATGTAAATAAACGACAATAGAAAGTAGAGTATTTTATGTAAAGTAAAAAGAATATCAAGATCATTTATAATAAAAAATATATTATAATTATTTTCTGAATCACTTGTGCACTTATAGATGCAATTGCCAATTCAAAAGTACTTGTAGATTTCTTTTTAAAAAACAAGTCTAGAGTTATTTGCTTTAGAATTTCTCGGTAACACGCAGAAGCATTTGTTATGGTAGTAGAAACTTTTGCACTTCATTCAAAATTTGGATCTTGTGCCTGAAAAATAAAATTTATAATGTGAAGTATTTACACAAATTTACTTGGTAAGTGCTACACCCAAAGGTCATCTTTCTTTAACAATTTTTATGGATTTTCTGTTCCCTTGTTGTCACCACTTGAAATGCTGCAAAGGATGTTAATGTTTTTAAACATTTATTTTGTTCTCAAGCACTGATATTTACTGCATTGTGTTGACCTTGTGTACATAATTTTTCTTTCATTTTCACTACTGTTGATAACAGAAATATTCATGTTTGTGTCATCTACATTACACTTTTCTATCAGTATTTTCAATATCAATTGAGGAAGAACTTTCAAATTTGTCTTTAGAAATTGCTGGTGCCAATAATGTAGCATTTGCATCATGTTCTAGAAATAATGAGCACAAGAATCTCTTCACTTATAATTCGATTGGTTCCAAATTTTCAATCCTTAAACAAGAGGCAAGTTCACACAGAAATAATATTGTAAACAATGGTTACTTTCTTCAATGTACTACTGCTGTGGCTGTTCTGAAATTGCTAAATGTGGCCGGTCTTTAAATTTACTGGCTATTTTGCCTTGATGTATAATGAGTTATATAATCAAGATTATGAAACTATTAGCAGTAAAATGCAAGCTAGAATATACATTATTTGAAAAATTAGGTAAATTTATAGCTATCCACTTGATAACTATTGTGTTGAATCAAAAAACGCTTTCATTGAAGCCTCCAACTCATTGGTTGATGAAGTGTCACAAGTGCAGGAAGTAAGTCATGGACCAGAACAACAGTCTGAGGGAGATATTTTTCTGCAATCCTAACAAGCATAAGCAGAGGCCAGCTTCCAGAATTTGTCACTAAATATGGGCGTTTCAAATACAAGCTGATGCTCTACATCTGGTGGAATTATGAGTGGATAATCCACTACAAATTCATTCTGGATGGTTGATTCATTGCTAGCCTGTACTCCAAACAGCTGGAGCAGATGTATGCCATTCTGCAGCAAAAATACTCTGGCATTAGTTAACAAAAAGGAAGACCTCACACTGCTTGAACAACACAGATTAAACACCAGGAGCTTGAGGAAATCAAACCCTGCATATTGTCCAAATCTAGCTCCCTCAGATTATTTCTTGTTCCAATCCATGGCTCATTTCCTGTGCGTCTACTAAGAGGAGGTGGAAGTTTTAGTGAAGGAGTTCTTTGCCTCACAAGACAAGAACTGATATCAGAATGGAATTAAAGAACTGGCAGAAAGGTGATGTCAGATAGTGCAACACATTGGCCTCTACTCTACTTTGAATGCTGGGCTGCTTTTGTTGGAACTTGACAAAGCAAATAAATCACCAAAATACTGGAAAACGTTTGACTCAACACAATATTTTCATTAGCTGTGTTATGTTAAAAAATACACTAGATCTAGTTAAATTAGCAACTCTGGAATAAAGATGAAAAAAAAAAACAAAATAATGGAATGTGAAAACAGTAGTTGTGCAGCATGTCAACTTGCAAAGAAACTGAAATTAAACATGAAGCAATCTATGTTTAGCATTTATTTATTAAAGATTTCATTTTTGTAATTAAAAAAATTAGCATCCAAACAAGAGATTGTTAAGCTTGATTAAATTTTTTTGAGTTCTTGATTATTAATTAAAAATATATTGATGAAACAATTAAGATTGAACGACAATACACATAATAGTTAGGTCTCTCTATAAGTATTTATTCGCTTATGATTATATACAACACTAAAGAAAAATAGTTTTCTTTTTGTCCTAGACAACACTGTTAGTGTCATAAAACTGCCTAATTTCATTTTGCTGCTTAATTAGAATGATTGTTCTTCAATAAGAAATTGATAATCACTTTGTCCATCTACCTATACTACTGTCAACTGTATTCATTGCATCCATGTCTATCTCTCAACAGTTTGTTCACTCTTGTAGTAAATAAGTACAGCTCATTACTATCAGCAGTGGACTATTTTATCTGTATTTTACTGAATTCATTCACCCATAGACTGAAAAAGTGGAGTAACTTACCCTCCATACACTACATGAATTCAACTTTTGTGTTGGTGTCTGTCACACTCATTTATCTTTTTAAATTCTGCTTATTGCTATGTTAACTCATGTTTCTACCTACTTCCTGGGAACCTACACTTTCTAGTTGGTTGATTAATAATCTAGTGAGGAGTGTTAGTGTTAACATTAATAATGTTGGCTAAAAGTGTTAAGAAAATTAAATTATAATAATGTTCAATTTGCTAGTTGACCAACTGTAGACTGTTTGGAAACAGTGATTTAACTAATTAAAAACCTAAAGTATACTCAGGTATACAGAAGAGAAATGCTTAGCTGATAACAAGTAGTGCCATTGCATTAACATTTACTTTTCCATACTAGCATAGGTCAAACAAAATTTCGTTGAAGCAGAATTTTTAGTCAGGTGCCCTTCCTGTTGTTAGTCTCTCCTGTTTCCAAACAAGATAATATTTCCCATGGCCAGACATATTTTTCAGTTATGATTGATGCTTATTTACAACCATCATGTGGAGTCAAGACGGGTACATACACACACATATGTGCAAAAACATGTATGTCAGGCTTTTGTCAGTTTCCATCTACCAAATCCACTCACAAGGTTTTGGTTGGCCTGGGGCTACAGTAGATGTCCAAGGTCCTGAGACCACAGGTTGGGAAACAAGCTTAGCACCAATCAGATTGCTGCTTTACAGTAATTGTTCCAGCTCTCTACACATTCAGTTCAAATCCTACTGAGATCAACATTGCTTTACATCCTTTTCAGGTAAATAAATACCAGTTCTGTACTGGGGTCAATTCATCTCTTCCTTCCACTAGTTCTGTCTGGCCTTCTTCCTTCCTGAAAGAAATCAGCTGTGGTCAAACCTGAACAGGAATGGGCTCCATGCAATTTGTCCAAGATATGCTGTATAACACAGTGGCATACCTACAACTCTGTCAAGAGGTTGATGGCCCAAATCAAGGTAAAAGCATCAATAAATGGAAGAGAATGCTAGGTATGTTGTACTTGTCAGTTGAGCAATGAAAGTACAGCTTCACTGTGACTTACCAAAGTAATTAATTATCAAATCTCTAAATAAACAATAATTGTTCATTTGATGGTGTAAGAGGAATACTGACAGTAAATTTGTAGATCATACTGCTTCACTAGACAATATATATTTTTGATATTCACAAATAGGCCTTATTGTACATATTTCTACAGCTGTGTCAATATATTCTCTATTTCATAGAGTACACAGACTATCATCTCTTTGATCAAAGATTTCCTGTCAAACCATTGTGTACCATCACAGCATTCTCCAGTCTATATTCTGTTAACTCTAATGTACCCCTGGGTTCACTCATACCCCATGTACTTTTCCTTTATAAATTATTTTGCTATTTATTCTAACAACATACTTTTATACATATGAGGCCATCCTTCCTTCTTCAATAACCTTTCTATACAATCTAGAGACTGCATGCCAAACATGCACCTGTACTGTGGACAAAGACGTTTTAAACATCTGCATTCAACATTACCAACAGTCAAATATGAAGAAACAACACCACATTATCTCAAGTTGTAGCTAAAATCTTTGAAGACTTTCTGAGAGCAGCCCACTTTCCATGCTGGCATGGGTTGGACGGTTTGACTGAGGACTGGCAAGCCAGAAGGCTGCACCAGGCTCCTCCAATCTGATCTTGACTGTTAAAAAATATTTAAGCCCTAAACAGTTGTTAAACCTCTATAAAACACAACCAGGCACATTTGGTTTCAACAAAGTTCATAACAAAGAAGTCATACAGCTGATTAACAAAGACCTAGTCATCAGCTACAACCATAGTGCTACTGGTAATATGTAACCCAGTACAACCTGAGGGATCATTGGAAACTAAACCAGTAACCCCACCAAGCTTGCTTGGTGGGGAGGGTGATTTATTGGACATACAGGATATAAAACAAAGCCCATCAAAGGGTGGGAGAGTTCAAGAGAACCAACAGCCAAGCAATAAATAATATAATATAATAATAATGAAATTATTGTATATAGTGCTCAGGTGCACCATAGCTTGTCAAAAGTGCATATAAAGCATGTGCCTTAATGTACAAATGTCTAAGAGCATAAAGTGTGAAGGTGCATGACCAAGTAGTTAGGGTGTAACATTCACAATCACAAGATCATGATTTTGATTCCCAGACTTGGCTGGGATTAGTGTTCTTGAGCTAAACATTTCATTTCACATTGCTTCAGTCTACTCAGCTGTAAATAGGTAACCTTGTAATAGATTGGCATACAAGGGTGAGATGGTGACTTGGGAAAATTACCAAAATGGAAGTCTCAAGCCACATTTTGTGTTTAGCAATCAAAAGGATGAATAGTACAAGCCATACTGATCCCAACTGGTTTGGATCAGTTGTTCATCCTCATCTAAGAATGATGATGACAATCATAGCCCTACTGTCTATTTTTTTCTGTCTCTTCTGCAGCTAAGCAAGCTATGTACCACCTTCTCCTTGGCCCACCTGTTGCACCCATCTTTTCACTATGTACTAAGCACTTTACCTAAACCATTCATTTTACTGTTGGAAGTTTAAACTGAACTTTGATGCCCCCACCCTGGCAAGGGCAGGGACACTGATCAGCAATTGTTACACACAGATGTACTGGTGATCCGCTGGTCTACACAAAGTAAGTATTGTTTATATTCACAGATAGACTGATCACACACTGTACACACAATATATGTTGATTATACTTGATATACACTGGTCATTAAAATTACTACACACACTGATTACCCATTGCTTTATGTAAAATGAGACCAAATGAGAAAATTAGTTTAAAGCAATTCTGATAGAATTAAATAAATTTTGGCAGCCTAATGTTTTTATTCTTGGCTGTTTTTTACGAAATCTTACAGAAAAAGGAGGTGTTTATTGACAGATTGGAGCCACACTTGGCAGACTTTCAGTCCATTGTAATCTTGTACAAGTCAAATTTTTTAAACTTATTTTATGTAACGCCTTGCACCTATCTTCTCTTTGCCACCCTCTATAGCTGTAATATAAAGACTTTGATATAATTATATCTTTGGAATCTTGATCAGTTTAATTTCTTGTTTTGTAATATGGAAGTTTGAATCATGGAAAAAACACTTTTGTAAAGCAATTTGATCATATACTTAATATAGCTTGTTTTGAAATATTTTTTTCTCTTAGCTCTTTTTCTAAACTGCCATTCAAAAATTTGTTTTTTCACAAATATACTTATAGTGGCTCAACAAATATTCCAGCTCTCTGTTTTAGGGGAAATATTTTGTTGCTATTTTATGAAATTGTTTGGATTTTTTTTTACCTCATATTCTTCCTTCTTGATGCATTAGTTAGTCCATCATCCAGAAAACTTATGATGTAAAGTGCTTCAGCCATGACAATTTACTCTTATATTCAGATAGTTTATTTAGGCTTACATTAGTTAATATATCATTCTCTTTTTAAGTCAGTATAGTGTGATTTGAAAGAGATTTAGCTACTACTTGTAAAAGGTTAGTGACCATATTAAAAGTAATTTCTTTTTAGTAATGTGAATAATACTTATCTATACCAATCTGCCAAAAAGGAATTGTTTTGTTTTTCTCAGCTTTCTTAGAATCAGCTGATATATAAAATATAGCAGTTAAAGATAAAGGATAGAGTAAATATTCACAGAAAATAGTTGAATCAATATTTAAACACATTTTTACTTGAGTTAGAGTAATTTAATCTACAGATTGCACTTCAATAAGTTTGTATTAATTTTGATCACATGGTATTTGGATAAATATGTGGGTTACCATTATTAATATATTATGGCTTTTAGGTATCAGCTTTTAGGTAATAACACATCTTCCAAATACAAAATCTCTCTCTCTCTCTTTCTCCCCGTCCCTAATGAAACCCAAAAGCTACACAAGATGCATTATTGGTGCATCTCATAATTCATGAATGAGATTGTTTGTCAACTTCATCTGAAGTCAGTTTTGTGGGAGAACCAGTCTGACAGAATCCATAGCAGAATTTAAATTCAGCACTGCAACTTAAAGAAACACTCATTCATCATCTACAGACTAAAACTGCTACTTGCAGCTGTTGACTTTATTTATCTATGATACACATGAACAGTTAAGTGTCTTGACTACAATAACAATTAACTCTTCAACTAAATGTCCACCATACAAATGCTCAGTTGTGATCCCTCAGACAAGAAGATGTTGGTATCATTTAATGAGGAAGTAATGAGCTTAGATCACAAAATGTTGCTTCTCCCACAGAATATAACACAGGTTTAAGATAAGTAGTGATTTGCCATATTGTATATCTTTCCAACTGAGAAAAACAAGCACTAAAACCTTTTATCATCAATATCATAATAACCAATTCAGACAAATATAGACAGCCATACCAGGTTGCAACAATTGCTACCATATCAGTGAAACTACAGCTCATAGGTTCCCAAGAATGACATAAGAGATAAGCTCTAAACATATTCTGTTTGTTGAGATTTCAACTCCTAAAAAGATATACACACCACATACATCCAATCTTATGCTCTGGTATATAGGACCATTTGTATCTATTCAAAAGACACTAGTAATATAGAAATTTAGCACAGAATTATGTCAGAAATTCAGATTATAAAACAATGTTTTTCATGGAACCTGGGCCAACTATCTAGAACCAAGGTAGTGCATCTTTCAAAGTGCTGGTTTAACAATTACTGATACTTAACATAACAAAATTGTACCCACAGTATACAGAAGAAAGCATATAAAATGTAGAACAATTAGCGTTGTAAGTGTACCTCCAGAATGACCTTAATTTTTATAACTACAGCAAAGTAAAAAAAAAATGCAAAGTGTATGTTTTATGTTTATGGTAGCCAAAACACAGACCATTTAAAGTATTTGGTTTCAGTGTTTATGTAAGAAATGTCTCCTGCGTCTTATATTAAATCATGAAATTTTAAAAGTTAAATGTTACAAGTACTCTTACTCCAAAATATTATAAAGACATTTTTTTCTTTGTTTATATCTGATTAATTACTGGTGTTAAGAAAGGCATCTAGCCATAGAAATGAAGCCCAAATCAGCCTGGAGCCTGGTACAACTCTCCAGCTTACCAATTCCAATCAAACCATCTAACCCATGCCAGCATGGAAAACAAATGCTAAATGATGATGATGATGATGATGACGACGACAACGACAACGACGACAACGATCTGTGTAATCACTCTCTCCAATACCAACCTAGATTAGATCACTCTTTGTTTCTTTTTATCAACTCATTGAAGGTCACCTTTTGACTCATGTTACCAAATCACTAAAAACTACCCTTGGTCTTGTGTTACAAATGTACAAATGTACTCTAGACCACCCTTGGTCTCATGGTGCCATTAGTTTCATGTTATCTATCAACCCTAGCCATTCTTTGGTTTTATTACCAATCTAAAACAACACTTGGTCTTGTGTAAACTTATCCAACACCAATATCTATATTGAAATTAAATCTCAATTGAAATCTCATTATCGCATCAATAACTAAGAGTCGATGGTAGCAGTCCAACTATAATTTTGCCCATAAGTTATAAGTTATATTCCAAATAATAATGGGAAAATTAGTTATGTCAGATCGCTTTGAATACTGCAGGTAACAAGTAGTCCAGCATATTTCGTTACATGACCAGATCATCAGTGACTAAACCAGCACTCCTACCAGGCTAACCTGGTGTTATTAGAGACTCAAGTGAACAAAGCACACCCTATCAAAAGGACAAGTAAACCCAATGTAGAGTCAATTACTGTCTGCAAAAGTGCATAATGATATAGAAATATTCAAAGTAGTGAATGAGCATACTTTTAAGACCATTTGAGGAGTGATGGACTGCTGGCTCTTATCAGAACATCTATCCAAGAGAAGATCAGGGATGACCTATCTGAATTCAAATCCCTGTTGTCTTGCTAGTCCCTTTGACTAGGAAGGATTAAGAAAAGGATTGGTATAATCCAGTTGATTCATCTCTTTCTTGGCTTAGCTTGGCTTGGCTTGGCTTCATGCTCTTGTTTAATGGGGCTGGGGTCATTCCAAATTCATGGTCCCAGAAGCATCATCATGCATAGAGCCAATCCTGGAGGCAGCTTTCCTCAGAGTGTGGGCACAGGTGCTAATGGCTTTTGTGAACCACCTCATGCACTCCATGTACCGATGGTGTATAGCCATTTTGAACACCCAGGCAGGGTATACACAGTATTGAACATGTCACACCTGACAATCTTGATGTGCTGGATCCACCCACTACTAGAACACATGACAACGCCCCATAGACTGTGGTCAAAGTGCATCCAAGAAATTGACTTTATCAGATGTATCAAAATTTATCACTGACATAATAAAATTAAAACATATTTCACAGTTGCACACATCTTGTGTTTCTTTTGCGGTTCAGTGTAAATAACCTCACACACAAGTACATAGTAATCACTTATTCTCATGTAATTTCTTCTTACATTGTGATTATTTTCAAAACCTTTAGTGATGTGTTCCAGTTTAAAAACTAGAAGTATGCAATTAAAACTTCATCCATGGGTGGCCTAGAACTTGCCTCAACATAACAATAAAGAATGCCACTCATTGGTGGTCTTAAGAAGAGTCACCTAAATCATGAAGCTCAGAAGATGGTTTCATTCAAAATAGAATGAACAAACATCATATCTCTTTAGCTCAAACATTTAATGCATTTATATCCTTCTGATCCTTCGGCTTTGAGGAATAGGCTCCAAATTCAACACAAGACGCCTGAAGACGGCTGAAGCATACAACAACTGAAACATTGTGAAAGTAACAATCAAGATGAGGACACCAGTCCGACTAATATAAATCATCATCATCATCATCATTTAGCATCTGTTTTCCATGCTAACATGGGTTGGACAGTTTGACCAGAGATGGTAAGGCCAGGGGCCTCACCAAGCTCCATTGTCTGTTTTGACACAGGTTTTTACAGCTGGGTGCCCTTCTTAATGTCAACTACTCCATAGAGTGTACTAGGTGCTTTTAACATGGCACCAGCATGAGTGCTTTTCACAGCAATAGTATCAATTCTGCGGTGGTGGACCGGTCTTCTTGAGTGTATATATAATATAAATTCCTCATCTCAGTAATATAGAATAGCATTAATCTCTGAAATATTTCAGTCAAATATCACATCTAATCACAAAAAGATATTGTGTCAAATTAGTAAGAGTTGATTAGTGAAAATATCAAGTAACGGAAATTTGATACAAACAAAACTCAGAAGTGATTTTGTGTAACTTATATTTGTCATTACTTGAATTTTAAGTTATGTCAAAAAGCAAAGATCATGAAATAGCAGGTATATAATTTAAATCACAATAATAGGTAAAAGAGAAAGACCAAACAGAATTGTGTGAGGTCAAGCCAAGGACATTAGTGACGTACTACAATAATAATGTAAAGACAAAATTATTGAGTTTACGTAGTTTTGGATTCAAAACTATAACATATGTTTTACTGACTCTGGAGTGAACACTTTATTCTATATTGTCATGCATTATTGAATTATCAGTACTATTTAGGAAAATTATCTGAGCTACACAGGAATCTTCTAGGGTAATTTGTATCTTATCTATTTAACATTTCAAAGCAAACACCAGTTTTGTCAATTGCAAACTTGCTTTTAAAAATTAACATCCATGAATAATAAGTCTACCATACTGTACATTCTCACTTGTAATCCCTTTACATCTCATCCATAAGACTCAGTATCCTTAAATCTGGCCTTGTCTTCTTCCACAGGTATCCTCTGCTGACAGGTTTCTAATGGTGATGGTTCGGTCAAACTAGTTGGTGGATTAACCTTTTTGATACCAACCTACCCAAGACTGTCCTCAGTTTAATGAAACAAATTTTATGTTTAAAGTGATTTAAATTAATAAATTAAAACCTTTCATCAAAATTTCAATTTTATCATAAGTTCTAAACACCATCTTAATAATGCCAAAGTTAATTTACTAAATTCTTCTTTATTTTCAATATTAATTGAAACAAAACCAGTATTTCAACTGAAATATGATGACAAAAGGGTTAAGTTTACCACTCACAGACAGTTTCCACCAAGGTTTACCTTCAAAATTTATCTCAACTCCAGTCTATGGCAGAAGACATTTTCTACAAAGTGTGATCAAACACGGAGCTGTAAGATTGCAATGTAAATTTCTAACTCTTTGCTATGATTGTAGCCTAAGAACACATGGCAATGTCTTCAATTATATATAGATTCATAACCCACTACCACAATTTTATATAATTTTGCAGCATCTTATCTTGTCATGAAACCTTCCATCACTAGAAGTCACTTGATACAACCCTTAGGCATCAGTCTGCCACTCGATGTCATCAGTTGAAATGATCCCATCACATGGTGCATCTTTGCAGTGCTTCCTCACCTGTTTGTTGATTTTTGTGATGGCTGAAACGAAAGGAACAGTGTGTTTCTGTGAAATTCTGTTTTCTGCTGGGGAAAACGGCAGCCAAAACAGTTATCATACTTCAAACAGTTTACAAGGCTGCTGCCATGAGCAAAACACAAGTTTATGAGTGGTTTAGGAATGGTCACTTGTTGCTTGAGTATCAACCTTGTTCAGGGCGACCATTAACCTCCCAAATGAATGAAAACATGAAAATTCCTGAACTGATCTTGGAGGACTCTCACCAAACAATTGATGAGCTTGTTGATATGACTGGTGTGTCCTGGAGCTCCTGCCAACGAATTTTGAGCAAGGAATTTCAAATGAAAAGAGTTGCATAAAAGGAGGCATAAACGAAATTTATGCCTCCATGGAAAACAACATTCAAACGAGGTTGTTGCCAATGTCACTGGACTGGTTCCCAAGCAGGTGGCACATAAAAAACACCATTTGGGAATGGCTGTCGCCAGTCTTGCTTAACTGGCCCTCGTTCCGGTGGCACATAAAAAGCACCCACTACACTTTTGGAGTGGTTGGCATTAGGAAGGGCATCCAGCTGTAGAAACTCTGCTAGATCAGATTGAAGCCTAATGCAGTCATCTGGCTCGTCAGTTTGCAGTCAAACCGTCCAACCCATGCCAGCATGGAAAGCAGATGTTAAATGGTGATGATGATGATGATGATGACTTGCTCACAGATCAAAAGCAGTCATGACTGAATGCATGACATGAACTGAAAGAACAGTTGGAAGTTGATCCAGACCTTTTTCGTGATGAAAGTTGGTGTCACAGAATTTGCAGGTGTGGAAGGGGTAAAAAAAATAATGGTGGCATTAAAAGGCATCACTTCACAAGAGTTCCAGTACTGCTTCAAAAGTGGAAAATGCACCTGGACTAATGCATTGCTTCAAATGGAGAATACTTTGAAAGTGATAAAAGTGTAAACATGTAAAACTAAGTGAATGAAATAATATTGCAAAATTCTGGTTTCTTTTGGTTACCCCCTTGTACATATAATGAATATTGAGATAGAGAAATAACTCAGAGTGATCAGGGGCATGAATATGGACAACAGAAACAAATAAAATTATTTAAAATGCCATACAAAATAAATTCTTGATTTATTTTGTATGGCATTTAGAATCAGACATTTTGATTGTCTTGCATCAAGAAGACAGTTCTAGATATGTCTTTTTGACTCAAGAGGTATTGTTCACACAGCAGGTGTCCTGCCATCACTTCCTCATCATCATTTAACATCCATTTTCCATAGTGGCATGGGATGGATGGTTTAACAGAGCTGGCAAGCTGGAGGGCTGCACCAATTCCAGTCATCTATTTTGGCATGGTTTCTATGGCTGGATGCTCTTCCTAATGCCAACCACTTTACAGAGTGTACTGGGTACATTTTATATGACACCAGCACAGGTGCTTTTACATGGCACCAGCATGGGTGCATTTTTACATGGTTCCAGCACAGGTAGTTTTTACATGGCAACAGCATAGGTACTTCATATGTGACACTGGCTTGGGTGCTTGTTATGTGATGCCAGCCTTGATGCTTCTGATGTGGTGCTGGAACATGCTTTTTACATGGTACCAGCACATATATTTGTATGTGAAGAATCAACACAGCCATACATATGTGCAGCAATGTGAAAAATCATCCTAATTATCAATTTTCTGTTGAAGATTTCTGGCACTTCTAAAACATGATGTTTATATAAGTTTGACTGTGTTGCATGAAGCTTTGTAATAACATAGCAATAAATTATGTATATAAACTGATAACAAGTCTTTGTCATAACTCTGCTAGAATTGGTGACCCCAACACGATACAAGCACACAAACCTCACTACACATCTATAGTATTCATCAGCTTAATGTATAAGCAAGATATTTTGTATATTGTACTGGGTATCCAACAGTGGACCCCTAACTCAGGAGTTCCATAGTTTTGAGGAGTATGGAACCACCTCTTAGCCTCCATTGTTCTGGACTGGAGTAGTTACACTTTTCAGAGTCTTGGCTATGGATTAATTAACATGGAATTGCCTCCAGATGAAGGTCACTCACAGACATCCCCATAGACCCAGAGTAGATGAAGCCCTTCAGCTCTTTAACTCCATACAGATCCTGTATTCAGATAACTACCGGACTCGTGACATCTGTTGCGTCAGACAATTACAAGTTTAAAGGACGGGAGAGTGGGACTGGCTCTGTGCAGACCATGCCCATTATAATAATATTCATTGTGCAGATTGTTCAGCGAACCAAGACACCAGCACCAATACCAACATAATCATACTTTCTTCGTAAGTCCAGTGGCAGTAGGGAAAAAGGCGATGGCGACAGGTAGATAATGCAACTGGAAGTCTTCAGCTTTGACACACAGGTGGTCATAGGGCAAAAAGAAGATAATTCAAGTGTCTTGCTAAACCCTCATTCGTAGAAGCGATGAAAGAGTCCATCAACATATTTGTTTAGTAATGCATTAATATACAGTATAAAGTCATTGTCCTACCCCACGTTTGTATATAAATTTATGTGTATTCTCAGATGTTTATGAAAACCTTTATAACATGTTATGTGTATGAATGATTCCTGGCAGTTTATTACTACAGGTGAATAAGCTGACGCTCGAGATTAACCGTATGTAACTATTCTGACTCCCATACAAATTTTAAAACGAGCCCTTTTCTTTATATATGCACGTGTGCGTGTGTGTGTCGAGAGAGAGAGATAGAAGCTGTACTACACAGAAAATAGGTGAAGGTATCACAGACACTCAGTAATTATTGAAGACTGCAGTTTTACCGACTCTCCGTTATTCTCTAAACGATTCACTCACTCACTGACATTTATTTTTCTCCTTATCACCCTTTTCTTCCTTCACGTCTGCCTGTATCTGTCACTCTCTCTCTCTACAGTGTTCAGTTTCTATTACAGCTCTTTCGCCTGCTTTCTCTTTCGTCTATCTATCTCTTTAGCTAAGCTACATCCTCTTTGTCATAGTCTCTATTAGTTCTCATACTCTCTCCCATTGCTGCTCCTCCAACTGCATTTTTCCCTACCCCTGCTCTCCTCTCTCTCTCTCTCTCTCTTTATTTAATCTACATCCTTTCCTGTAATTGTCTCTCAAACCTTCACACACTCTCTCTAATCTACATCTTCTTTGTCATCACCGCTACTCCTTTATGACTTTCTACTTTTCTACCTTTGTTCTCTCTCTCTCTCGCTTTCACCCTCTAATTATCTAACTAAGCATTCCGTCCCTCACTTGTTTCTCCAACTCTTCCACCCTATTTATTACTCATGTCTCACTAACAGCTACACCACCATCTCTGCTTCTAATAATTCCAGCGACAAATAGGAAAAAAAGCAGATAAGAAGAGTGAGACGGGGTTTCTTCGGTTTAAAGAAATTTGAGGAAATGATGCTGGTTGTTGATGTCTGATGTTGGTCCATATGTTCTTTGGATTGCTTCAACCAAGTGTTTCTTCGAAAATATGTTTATCAGACAATCAGAATAAACGAGACTTCAATACTACTACTAATAATAAGACGGTCGATAGAGTGATTAGTTGAAGACGAACAAGATATAGACTTTTAGTTTCCTTCTTGTTTGGTCATTTTGTATTGATAAAACCTTAGTAGAGAAAGAGTAAATTGCTGCTAGTAACGATATCTTCTGAATTTCCAGAACCTTTTAGCAGTTTTCGCTATAGTATCATCAGTTTTACTGTTATTTATGTAGTCAAGGATTTATACATATTTATATTTACAGTAATACATACAGAGAGGATAAGAAACAAGAGAAATTCTCTTTTAATAATCTAAGAAACTCTGTGTGGAATGTAAGGCTTTCAGTGAGAAAAAAAAAACTATATATATATAGAAATATATATATATAAATAAGGGGGAAAAGTTAGAAAGCCAAAGGAAAGCTTTGCATTTATAATAATGGTGGAACCAATATTCGAGTACCAGTTTCGTCTAATACTGATTGGAGACAGCACAGTTGGTAAATCTTCACTGCTCAAATACTTTACTGATGGTAAATTTGCTGAGGTGTGTGACCCGACCGTTGGGGTGGATTTTTATGCTCGCTTAATCGAAGTTCGACCCGGCATCCGTGTGAAGTTGCAGTTATGGGATACAGCTGGCCAGGAACGATTCAGGTAAGGTGGACTTCGAAAAATGTCCCTTTTCTTTCCAGATTTTTTTTTTTAACTGTTAGAAAAACTCCTTTCTTTTCCAGGAACTTTTACTGTTATAAAGAAGAACAAGCAAGATATTCCTTCGTTTAATTGAATGGCGTAGTCGTGTATCTTTTATGCGTATTTATTTGTCTGAAGGAGTATTATGTGTATTATATTACATTCAATTTGTACCACCCAACATATATATACTTGTATATTATGTGCACTCAATCTCTATCATAGGCATATTTTTATATACATTATATACACATTCTGTGTAACCTCATACACATATCCATCTACATTAAATACTCCCTAACACTTACAAACACATATTTACTCTATATAGAATCAATCCGTATATATATATATATACATTTGTTAACTGGACATCGATCTGTGTGTATTATAACAATTGTAAATAGACAAACATGTTATAGACAGAACAAACAAATTGACAAATTTAACATTGATCTCTTCTATTCTTTTGTCACTGTTTATATTTTGACTAGTCTTTTTGGTTCTGAGTTGAAATCCCGTCCAAGTTGACTTTACCTTTAATTTTTCATAGAACGAATAAGTACCAGTCAATTACTAGGATTGATTTAACACGAAATTCGAAACCCTTAGTTATTTCTGAAGTGTTTTCAGCTTTAAAAAATAATAAAAATTGTGTATGTATGTATAATTGTCACATTGTAGTGTCTCATTTTTTCTTTTAATATACACTCACAACAATATACTTTACTAGTCACTAGTATAATACCACTCACAACAATATCGTGTATTACAACATTCACACATTACAACAATATAATTTACTACACTACGCGATTCTATTATTATTATTTTAATACTTGATCTATTCACTAAGTTCTTACTATTATGTGTCTGTGTTGGCGCAGAACATTTATTGTGAGACCTTCAAAATATCAATTATACGCTTCACTGTCTGCATTGATTTTCATTCATATTTAAACAAGGCTTGAAACTAAATTATTCCCAGTTATTTATATGTGGATCTAAAGAACCGTTTTTAAGAATGAAGTTTTTAATTATTATTCAGTTAATTTACCATCTTAGCTAACATACACATGACATATATATATATATATATATATATATATATATATATATATATATATATATATATATATATACACACACACACACACACACACATATATATATACACACACACACATATATATATATACACACACATCTCATCAAGTGTGTGTATGTACATGATGTTTAAGTTTCTTCCATATGTTCGTATTGTATTGCTCATAAAGCCAAAATACACCTAGCACTATTCGATTTGTTTCTGAAAGAGGTGGGGTCCGATTAATGTTTATTCTCTACTTTGTGTCCCTCACACACATCTCGTGTGACATTAGCTATTCAACATGGCTGACATCTCTACTTCATCTCACTGCAAGATGCTACATTTATACTTTCACTCTTCTTATCATTGTTGTTGTCACTAACGCCTCTTTCAATAATAACAAGACAGCAAGCAGTAGGCTTCAAACGAAGCACCTGACAGATGCATACTGTTGTTTGTCTAATGAAAAAGCGGAATTCGTTAAGTGGCTTCGATGTAGTAATAATTAAGAAATCTCCACTAGCCTTTATTTCGTCTTCTATTTATTTACTCTGTGAAATAAACTCTATGAATCATGCCACCCATACATATTCAAACTCTGCAAGCATTGCTGCGTAGACGAAAAATTTATGAATACTGCTATATTCCTACTTCAGTATGCATTTCAGCACCGTTATAGAGGCAAGGTACTACTATAATGTCTACAACCTGGTTCTTGCAAGGTTTCTGTTAACAGTGCCTCTTCTGTGATGTCAGTTCAACAATTTAATATATAAATTATTGAAACGGATTAAAAATATGTTGATGTGATGGACTGCATTTATCTCCTCCCTCTCTTTCTACTCAGATAAAAAAAATATATATTGACTATCACACCTCCTCTGTACCCATACTAATGAACGAACCAACGAGTGAGCCTCTACATATTTGCGCAACCTCCCAGAAATAGCAACCACATTTCCCTCAATTCGCCCCCTTTACAGAAATAGTGTACCCAGATTACGTTGTTCAATGTGTCCTTTTTAAGACAGTCGGGTGACGATTGAGTGACATTTAACTGCTATTTCTAGTAAGAGAGTTCTGATGGAGAAAACCTGCAATGAAAGGCATTCCAGCTATGACAACCCGTCTTTTATTTATTTCTTTTTTTGCTGTTATCAGGGAATATACATTGTTTAAAGTGTCCTTTTTTTTAAAAAGACAGTAGCCTATGGTTTGAGGAAGATTTGGCTGTTGTTTCTAATTGTTCGAACGACCTCGTAGCTGTTACCTTGTTGGTGTTCTGAATGCAATTACAAACATCATGGGGACGGGGGAGAGCTGGTTGCACACACATACACCTGCAGTCATGCTACAACCACGTAACAAATTTATTACCACCATATTTGTACTCACTAGTTGTTTTATTCATATAAATTTTCTTAGAAACGCGTGTTTTATTTTATTCAATTACCATACGAGATGTTGGTATTTGCGAACAGTTTATCAATTCTTCGTCTGATGATATCATAAAATAATCCCTGGTCTATCTGTTCACCATTAAAACCATTCCTCTAGTGTACAAACACTAACATTTAAATAATGGTGATGCAACAACCCTATTTTCCTAGAAACCATACGTTTTATATTTTCATTTTCTTATCAATGATAGAGCAATCATCCTGTGTTGCAAAATAAAACATTGGTACAAAGGGTGTTTTTAAGTTGAATTATTTCAAATATAAGCCACACAATCATTTTCATCTATTTCGAGTTAGGATTTCATTATTTCCGTTAACATCTGTTCAGTTCTTTTCTCCAGACAAATGAACCGTTTGCTATATACTCTTATTAAGCATTTTTGTAAATCGCAAAAGTCTATCAGACCACACTAACATGCAATATAAATAATTTAAGTAATAAATACGTAGTTTATGTAACCAAAATGTCTGCATGGTTTGGTTATCCTTATTGATTATGGTTTCGTTTTTTTTGTTGAGTCATGCATTTTTGTCAATCAAACGTGTCTGTGGTAAATTAGAGTATTTGTACTTATGAAAGAGTTTTATCGCGTGATATGTTGCTATAGTTCTATCTAAGTAAGTAGTACACAAACTGTAGTACAAACAGCAGTTTGCTGCCAATTCAGAAATGATGAAGAATAAAACATCTATTAGTGCACAGCTACTGCTCCATTTGTCAACCCAGGAATAGTTTTAGAACACTGCTTAGTTGCAGATGCTATTAAATGTAAATTATGTCAAGTTAGAAAGTAATATTCTAAGTTGCTGTGGAAAAAGGTTTTGTTTTTTTTAAAATTTGCTTGTCCTCAACTTTCACAGTGGCTACTGGCAGTGCATTCCATATTTTGGAACTGTAATGTTCTTTTAATCTTTTCTTTAGTACTGTAACTTACTTTCTTTTATCGGTTTCAGCTCAAAGCTGGGGCACTGCCGTTAATGGTAATAAAGATTGAAGACATTTCTGTAAGATTCTTGAAAAAAGTTAGCAAATAAGGAACCAAAGTATTAATATAGTTTTGTAGATTTTCAAAGTAAGCATGCTTTTCTGTTTGGTAACCAATGAACATCGATTAATGTCCTAGGTTTAAAAAAGGGAAGCACAGTGATGGTAGTTTTACAGCTTTTGAAATTTCAGCTATTTTCCTGCAATTACTTGAAAAGGAAAGATTCATATTGTTTTTGAAATTGACAATAATGCTGGTGCTACTAGGCTTCAGATTGATATGGTAAGTTGGTGTTGTGACATTAATATGGGGACAAATGTCAAGTAAAATTACAATCAGGAAATGAAACCAGGTTACTGATGGAGTTCACTACCTATCTTCTCACTGTTTCTATATTACATTATTTTTTTTATAATGAATTAGATGATAATGCACATTATCACATGTGCTCTGGATCACTCTTGAGATTACACATACACAAACCTAATTTTAACCCGCTTGTAGGGTGGAGCACAAGTGAGCTGGGAAGAATGGTTGGACATTAAATACATCAACTGATGTATAAAAAAAAAACAACAGATAACAGCGCTGTTATAGACAAATTGGTAAAGTACTGTGTTGATGGTGAATATAATCCAGATAGGAAAGGATAGAAAGAAATGAAGTCATCTTATGATTGTTACTGTCACAGACCAGATAAACATGAATGAGTAATATATCATACTGTATACCTGTCTATAATTTGATTGTTGTTGCAGCAGCTTGGTAAGATATGAAGTCCATTAGGTTGTCTTTGTCAAATTTCCCAAAAGCATTTTCAGTGGTGTTCAATGTAGTTCAAGAATTTTGTCACAAAATGCAAAATAGATGGCATTCTTGAAGATCATCATTCAAAATGTAAAGGATGTTCCTGTGCTTTGCACAGTCTATATGACCTACCTCCCCTTTGTTAAAATGATTTTTGTCAACTTTGTGGAATCTTTCCTTCCAGTTCTTAACTGTAAAAGCATTCACATTTTCTGTCCATTTTGTATCCAGTTCTACACACATAAGATATATCTCTCAAGCTATCTTTTTCATTCTACATGTACATACACGCCAAGTGTGAAACCACCTCTGGTTGCTTTAAACCAACAAGGCCACTGGCTGTAACAATAATACTTCAGTTGTCCTCATTGCGCCCCAAATGTGCCTTCCCTTCCACACTGAACTATTCTTTTTTACTTGTTTCAGTTATTTGACTGTGGTCATGCTGGAACACCACCTTTAATTGAACAAATTGACCCCAGGACTTATTCTTTGTAAGCCTAGTACTTATTCTACAAATTTCAGGCAAGACCTACAGTGGAGCACTGCTCCCTCATTTGAATCAGTACTGATGCTACACACTTGCAGACATCCTAAGAAAACCCACCTGAATGATTTCTGCAAAGTTACTCACTAGTATATCTCAACTTCCAGTACACTGATATGATGTCTCCTCTCTCTGCTTTTCCACTACTGTGGCTTTATCTCCTTGGAGTTGGCTGGTCTTTTTTCCATCTCTACTCTTACACTCTTGCTTCACTTGTCTCTCCTCTCATCAACTATAGAGTTTGTTTTCCTCCAGGCTTCATACTAACCACAAGACCCAATCTTTCCTTGATTGTAAACCCTCTGGAACCTTCCCTTGTACATGTTTTTCCTGCAGTTGTCAACATGCAAGTGCTCAAGAAGAATGTTAACTGCAGTGATCTCACTGGTCTCAGAAAGCTTGTGAAGATCATAGGTATAGCCTCTTTCATCAGAACAATCCAATTAAAAGGGAAACCACATCTAACTCAAAGTAGTTATCAGTATTTTAGGTGCTCTTTTTTATATAGGCAAGGGTTGGATGGCTTTCTGAAGCAGTGTTTTATGGTTGAATGCTCCTCCTGTTGCCAACACTTAGTTGTCTCTTTTGACATACAGTGATGTGACATAGCTATTCTAAAATCTACATACAGTAAAGCTGTAAGTATTTATAAATTGCTAAGCAGTTGAGAATCAGCCTCTTAGATGTGGTTTGTTGTAAGTCTTAACCTCTGTCAAGCACACAATTAAAAAAGTTTGTAATATCCAAGATTTAATCTTTAGTGGACTGTTATGATATCTGCCTTAGTAATGATAAGACATTGAAGTGATTTCACAAGGTATAACTTCTGGTATAGAAATTTTTTTTTACATAGATAAAAATATTAGTTGAAATTTCAAGTTTAAAATACCTGAAGTCTTAAACTGTTAGTCATTTATTCTTTTTGAGAGGTAGGAATTCTTGAAAGCATAAGTAGTGAATTTTTCAATGAAAATGAGTCAGTCTTTTTGACTTCAATTTACCTTTTATTTTTAATGAGTGTCATTCTGTGTTTCCAGTTGGACTGTATAATTTATACTGAAGTTCTTTAGATTCTTCCTTAGTGTAGCTATAACATACTTACACAACATAGCAATCAAATATCCCTCAACATGGTTTTCATATCATTTGTGATTATGACATGACTTATGATAACAGTTGCTTTGCAGGTATTTTTATGGCCCAATTCTGTTATAAAGTAGTTACTTACAGACTTAATCTTTCAGGTATTTAAACTGTCTAACAATTCTTTCCAAATGGATTTTACCAGTTGTAAATAATTTAATGAATTAGAATTGGGTGAAATATTGAGGTGTGATTATGACATAGTTTCTGTGTATATATGTGCATGTATGAAGGCATATGGCTTACTGGTTAAGCTATTTGGATCTTGATCATAAGTTTATGAGTTTGATTTCCAGCGGTCCACTGTCCATGAGCAAGACACTTTATTTCATATTGCTCCAGTCTATTCAGCTGGTAAAAATAAGTTGTATCTAATTCAAAGGGCCAGCCTTATCACATTCTGTGTCACACTGAATCTCCCCGAGAACTACATTAAGGATACACATGTCTGAGAGTGCTCAGCCACTCACATGTTAATTTCACAAGAGGGCCGTTCCATTGATTGGATCAACTAGAACAGTTGTCATAACCAACGAAGTGCCTGTTATATGCGAGAGAGAGAGTAGAGTAGAGTAATGTTTCAGTAGTGTAATGTGGTGTAGTTATACGAGGGAGTGCTGAGAAATTCCTAGCTTTGGGTAAAAAGAAATACAAGAGGATCAATTAATTATGATTTTATCCAACATATTCTCCTCTTAGATTCACACACTGCAATAGTCCTTCAGTTTTTCTAAGCCTTGTAAAAGAACTCAGAAGGCTGGGCCTCCAACCAGATCTTTCACAATACTCTTTTCAGCACCCCTTCATAATCAAGGTCAGGTCACCCTTGATTGAGCAGGCCTATAATTAGAGACATTGTAGCTGTGACCACCTGTCCAATTTTTCACTCCTTTACAGTGTCTCTATTATTATATTTTCCAGTGTGTTCTTCCTTTTTTAAGATAGGAGGGTGTGATTCGTGAAAGATTTGGCTGCTATTTTGAATGACCAGTAAACAACTCACTTGTTCACTTGCAAAGTTATGGAATGTGATGTGGTACAGTAGTATAGTGAGTCCTGTGTGGTATGCAGTGTTATGTAATGGAGTAGTGTACTCATTGGTACTTAGATTGGCTGAAATATTTCTCTAGTAAAAGTAAGCATTAGTGTAGATTTCAAGTTTGCAACATCCCCACTATATTCTGGAGTTTTTTTCCAATATTACAATTAAGTTTATCCATTTGACATAAAAAGTAAGTAGGAGCTTGACAAATAATTGTTGTTCTGTAGACCTTATTTGTTCTAATGAAGTCAATTTTTCTCACAGACTGACTGACAGAGAACCAGGATTTCTGATGTGATTGAAGTGCAGGGGTAGTTAATAGTACTCATAAAATGACACCTGTAAACCAAGACTTTAGGTCTGCTAACTGGCACTCTGTCAGTTACAATGATAAGGGTTCCAGATGCTCATGAATTTAACATGCAAGTGCTGAGACACGTATCCTTACGGTAGTTCTCAAGGAGATTCATTATGATATGGAATGTGACAAAGCTGGTTCTTTGAATTACAGGTGCAATTCGTTTTTGCCAGCTGAGTGAACTGGAGCATGCCACTGGGTATCTAACTCACAACCTTACAATTGTGAGCTAAATACCCTAACCACTAAGCCATGCACCTTCACATCAGATCTGATAGATTTACAGGAGTATTAATAAAAATGATATCAGTGAACCAGGATTTCAGATGTGATAGATGTAACATTAGGAAGTACTCATGAAATGAAGTCTTTGAACTGCCTAGACAATCACAAAATGTAGTTGACAGCTTTTGTTCCATAGGTAATCTAATTGATGTTAGTTGTAGAGATATATAGTTGCTAAAAGTATAGAGAGGGTGTAAGAAGCTTAGGGAGCTGTTAATTCTGTTTGCAACAAAAGTGTTCCTCTCTTTATGTGCAAGTTGGACTGTATGAAGTATGTGTCAAAAATATGATGCTGCTTTGTGAGACTTGGTTATTGGATGTGGAACATCTATGAAAAGTTATGTGTGTAGTGTTAACCTACAGGAAAAAAAGGGCACAAGTAAGTTGAGAAACTGGCTGGGCTTTAAATTTATCAGTTGATGTGTGCAAGAAAGGTAACTGCACAAAGAAGTGCCATCTGTTTTTAGAGGAGGGTATCTGAAGAAGATCATCATCATTGTTTAATGTCCACTCTTCATGGAGGCATAGGTTGGATGGTTGGATATGGAGCTGGTTAGTAGGGAGCTGTCTGTTGTGGTATGGTTTCTATGGCTGGATGCCCTTCCTAATGCCAACCACTTTTTACGCAACACTGGCACTGGTGCATTTATGCTGCACCGGCAAAAGTGCTTTTTATGTGGCACCAGCACCTGAAAGGACAAGCGTGTACGTATGGAAGATAGCAATTTTACTTAGATTGATGTGTCTTCTCGAGTACTACAGCAAATCACCACATTTCCCGGTCCCTTGTCATTTCCTCAGTGAGGCCCAGCATCTGAAGATCCTCTCTACCACTTCATCCCACATCTTCCTGGGTCCATCCCTTCCACAGGTACCCTCCACAATTAGAGCTTGACACTTCTTTATGCAGCTGTCCTCTTCCATACACAAAGATGACCTAGGAAAATGTGGTTTGTTGAAATCAAATACAGTACCTAGTTGCTAAATGGTTGAAAGAAAGCTTAACAAATCACATAAGGAACAATATTATTAAAACATTGCAATTGAATTTGGAAAATATTGAATACTATTATGTATGTTTGGAAATAATAAAAAAAAAAAACTAAGAAAAAAACCGGTGAGAGAGAAAAGAGAAATAGTGTATATGAAGGGCAATTGGAGAAAGGAAGCGACAACATAGTTAAAGAGAGATAATGACAACAGGCTGATACGTAGAACAGCCACTACAACCTGACCAAATGTAAAGAGCAACTGACATATCAGATGACTAACAGACTAGAAAAGAAAGAAGTTATTTCAAGATAATGAGGTAACTTTTTACATAGTCAGTCAACCTGCTAGAAATAGCAATGAAAGTTTCCTCATATCACGCCTCATCTTCAAAAAATGGGTAACACATATTGGATAATGTAGTCTTTGATACACTATAGCTGAAAAAAAAAAATGAGATGGTCATGGCTGGAATGCCTTTGATTATAGGTTTGTTGAATCAAGGCTGACACCTGTTGAACAACATTATTTTATCAGGTTATATTTTTATGACATGTTAATAATTGTAATGTTATTTCCATTTTAATTATATATAAAAAAAAACTATTTAAGTTATATGTTACATAAGTTAAGGAAAATATTCAATTCATTGTTAACAGAGGTGTGTTGTAACCTCATTTATCTAGTATTTATGAAGATGAAAAAAATTTGATCTATAACAATGTTTTGTGTGAGAAGGTTTTGCAATTACAACACAAACTAAATTAAGGATCACAATTTTATTGGTTTCCTAGCCTGTATCATTGGTTCTATAATCAAGTAATTCCATAGATGGGTCTATATTAGTTGACTTTCAAATGACGAATTTATTTGCATGCTTTGTTTCTATGTGACCATAACAGAATGTCTACATGTCTCACAGTTTCCTACAATTGAAAGCTTTACATTTTTCATTCTGCTTTAGCATAAACATTTTCTTGTGAGCTATGTTTTTCTGTCCACTTACATTCTCTTCTGTAAAATGTCTGGAAGCTCAGATCGCCTATAGTGTTAAAAAATCCTAGAAAATATTTTTTTCTTCTTTAGACACAAGGCCCAAAATTTTGTGGGGAGGGGACCAGTCGATTAGATTGACCCCAGTATGCAAATGGTACTTAATTTATCAACCCCGAAAGGATGAAAGGCAAAGTCGGCCTTGGCAGAATTTGAACTCAGAATGTAAAGAGAGACGAAATACCACTAAGCATTTCTGCCAGTTTGCCACCTTCTAATCTTTCCTACACATAGGCACAAGACCTGAATTTTGGGGGGAGGAGGGGCAGTCAATTAGATTAACACCAGTATGCAACTGGTACTTAATTTATTGACCCCAAAAGGATGAAAGGCAAAGTTGACCTCAGCAGAATTTGAACTCAGGACATGAAGACACACAAAATACCGCTAAGCATTTTGCCTGGCGTACTAACAAAGAAAATATTCTATTCTGTTTGTTGACAATTATTACTCAGCTAACTCAAACTGCATGAACTAACATCTCTGATATTGGTAGTGTTTGACATACATTTAGTAAATGAAGTTACTCATTCACCCTAAAACAATTTGTGACACTGTATCTCTTATAATACTTCATAATAAATCTCAGTAATACCTGTACATAATCAAAATTTTTCTTTCAACTCAAAACAATGAAGATACTGATGATAATGGCCATTCATCCATTAAATTGAGCTATATTGTATAAGTTAGTACATGTTTTATGTTTTTTATTAATTTTTAAATTATACAAAGATTCTAACATAAGTAATGCAAAAGTGGACATAACTGATATAGGGTGTTTAAATTGCACTTGTTGGTAAAATAATTTCCTCTATAGAAAGCCATAACTCTGTAAAGTCTACCATCACAAGCAATGCATTTATGCCATTATTGTAGCCACCTTCACTTCTTTTGTTTCATCAAATTGTCATCCCTAAAGACTGCTCTCCATTAAACCGAACTGGTGAAAGTTAATGCACACCAGACCCTGGCAGTAATAGTAGAGAAGGGACCACTGACAAATTTGATTTGCTGATTGCCTGATTTGTTGCCACAATTGTGTATGGTTGCACATTATCATGATGAATGTAGATTGTTTTCAAATTCTTGTTTGGTTTCTAACTCCTTGTGGTGTCTGTAAGCTTTTTGAGTGTCTTCGTGTACAGCTTGCTGTTTATGGTACTGCCACATTCTAGAAAATCAAGCAGAATGATGCTCTTGCCATCCTAAAACTCAAAGCTTTGAAGAAGAGGTGTGATACCATTCTGTGGACTGAGCCTTCATTTATTTGAATCATTAAGATATGTCCATGTTTCATTCCCTGTCATGAAATTGGGAAAAAACATTGTCTTCATTAGTTTCAAACATTTCTGATAAATTTCTACCTTCAGATCGGATGTCAATTGCAAAGGTACACACTCTGTAAAGTGGTTTGTGTTAGGAAGGGCATCCAGCTGCAGAAATCATGAGGCATGACACGGTCTTGCTATTTTGTTGGGTCCTGTTAAAACATCTAACCCAAGCCAGCATGGAAGATGGTCGTTAAATGATGATGATCTCTGATATCAAAATCCATCCATCTTCGGTAAAGCATTATGATCGTAGTCTAGTTCAGTGGTTCCCAAAGTGGTCTGTATTGCCCCCCTGGGGGTGGTGGAAAGTTCCTAAGGGGTGTTGAAGAAAAGTGGGGTGATAACAGGGTAGCAATTCATGTAAAGATTGGTGTGATAATGGGATGGCAATTCATGTAAAAACAACAAAATAATGGGGTCATTAGGTTAAGTCTTATTTAGGAAATACAATTGCTTTGAATTTGCTTCAGAAAGAAGTCTATGTTTGTGGTGGTTACTTGGGGTAGGGGAGCTAGGAATGTGGCCTGGGTGTCAAGGGGCTGGGAACCACTGGTCTAGTTGTACAGGAAGTTCATTTATTGTGACTTGTCTGCGTTTGTGAATCAGTTTATCTACTCAATGGCGATTCATGTCTGGTCATAGTCAACGATCCCCCACTGCATAGTTTGTCTTCAATGCTAGTTTCCTTTTTAAACTTCATCCTTCTGTGCATATTGCTTTTTTCAATGTTGTCACTTTTTGTAAACAACATGTAGCCTTCTGTGGATGTCAGACAGCCAACACCCCTCCTTTGTCAAGAATTCAGTGATGCTATGCTGCTTCTGTTTGGGACCCATTATTTTCCTGCAATGAAGAACAGAAGAGTTACTCTAGCAATATGTGGAGTTTGAACATCCTGTGTTAATAAAAAAGCATCCTGTGTTAATTAATAAAAAAGTTATGCCCACTTTTGCATTACTTTTGATATGACTCTCGTAATTTCCTTTTTAGATATTATCACTTTTGGTTTATTTCTAGTTTTTGTCTTAACTAAAGTTGAGAGATTAGATTGCCTTGTTTCAAGTCATGATGCACAGATTGATATCTCTCCTACTACAAAGCAGTATTGCCGTACATATTTTCCTGATAGTAAGTCTGATAGGTAAGCTTTGGTGCGTGCGCACACATACACACACACACACTCTCTCTCACCAAGCTATGGCACTTCTAGCTGGGTTTGAATACACACCCTTATATTTTAGTAGATGGCTGGTGTCTGGGACATGAACTGGAAGATTTTCTGTACTTTGTATATGTCCCTAATCATTTCAGTCCTTAACTTGTACATCTCATATATCTAACATGACAACAAACTCAGTCAGAACTGGTTTACTCTGTTAACTTCTCACGGTGAAAACCTCAATGCCTATTCTTTTCTCCATAGAGACACAAAAGGTGTTGTCTTAAAAGTTGTAAACAAATTAAGTAAATGTATCCTTTTGATTAAGTACCTACCTTCTCATCGTGGAAGCTCAAGGATTTGAGAGTGTTAATATATATTTTAACCTCCATTACAATATAAAAGAATGAAGAATATTTCTAATTTTCATGCAGCACAATTTATTTATACTATTAATTTGGAAAAAATCTGTCTTTCATTAATTACAATACATATAATTTGTTTGATGAATTTTTTTTTCTGTGATTTGTCTGACAGTAAATCTCAAGTCACATATGCTTTGATGTTTTCTAAAATCAGAGTTGAGTCTCTCACAGTGCTGCTTCTATATGATGCATATCAGTTTAATGTGTATGAAGATGTTACTATGGTAGTTAAGTACTTCTGGACAGAAGCAATTTTTAGGGTGTTTTCACTCCATCATTCTGAATTCAGTAGAAGAATTCTCTGAGTGCACCATATCAGATATTTGTTCTTTATAACATTTCTTCAGGAATACTATTAGATCACGATACAGTATCTTATATGGCTCAGAAAGATTGTTCAGCAACTAAAATAAGGTAATAAATCTGTAAAAAAAAGTCCTTGTATGTTTTTTCTGCTTTTGAAGCATTTAGAAGCATTTTCCCTATTTGTTTAAAATCTGTTAGCTGTTTCCACAGATTTCAGATTAGATTATTTGTGAATTTAATCCTTTGATTTCATCATAGTTATATTATTGTTATTCTACTGTTATTTAGAAGAACTCATCTTTGAACTATAATCCTATTTCCTGCCATTTGTACTTAAGTAGAATTAAAGACAAATCAGGCAAGCACCATGTGCCTTTATTTGCTATTTTCGGAGCTCATTAATTACATTTGCACTGTTGTCAAGCCACTTCACAGAATTTGATTTAGAGACTATTTGTTACCTGACCAGTTTATTTCATCATTAAAGTTTGTATCTCTCATACTGAGTCTGTATTTCCCACACTGAGTCAGTACCTTCCACACTGTCTCGCATGCCCTCTTTCTCTTACTCTATATTCCTCATTTTGCTCATTTAACACTGGTATCTCTGATTTCTGTCTTTCTCACTCTCTCTTGATCTCCTTCTTTTGACGCATTGTTGCTTGGCCATGAATCATGTGACTGATGTCATATTATCTAATGAATCCTGCTATATATAATGAGCTAAGTGAACATATAGGAAGTCTTTTTTTTTTTTGGAGTGGTGGTACCACACAATTTGATATCATTTCCAGGCCCATAGAAGTGATATTAAGCTCTGTTGCAAATGTTTGTGACCAGGCACTTGACAAAAAATTTATTGTTATTGTGATCCCGTGGTTCACTGATATCCACTGCACTTTCCTTGATTCCCCTCCCCTCCCCCCAATTAATAAATAACAATAAATCTTCTAGATAATTTTCCATTCTCTTTACTAATATCTGTGGAATCTAATCCAACCTTGACCTTATACATCATGTCTTATTAATATGCAAGTTATATACCTTATTTGTCTCAAAACCAAGCTCTTACCTGGTATTTTATAGTTCATTTCTGCTGTCCAAGCTACGCTTTGTACTTCGTTTTGAAAGGAGGTTTCTGTACCTATATAAAGTCTACTCTTCTTAACACTCATCACTCCCCCCTGGACATCAGCAGTAAGGTCTTACAGTTACTTTGGCTCAAACTCTTCTAGCAACCCAATCCTCTTCAATCTTTATCAAAGAAATATATCTCACCTCACATTTTTTTTATGTATCATCCTTGGTATCTTCAGTGCTTTCCACTCTTCTCATACTGATGGTTGCAATCTCCATTGTTTTACACCAATTAATTTCATCCCCTGCATCCCTAACTAACACAGAAATCTAAACATCACATCTGTTATCTCTTTTTCACCTTCAAATCTAGTCTCTACTGAACTATCTATATTTCTACATCTATTGGTTTTAACCAATGTCTCATTGAGATTACCATCCACACATTCACATACAAAGCAACACTTCTACCTACTGCGCTCTGTGGCACTTGAAGCCAAGTTGGAACTCAATCCTATTAACTATCTCTGGTAGTAAGTGTTATCACTGAACCATCAAGTACAGCTAGGTAAGTGATTGAAACCATCCTCTTTAGAATGGCCTTCCACATCCCACACATAGCCAAAACTTGGGACCCCGAATCACAAAGTGGTGCTTTCATAGCTGCATTGCAATAGTTCAGGCAACAGACCTGACCTGCAACACTTGGAGAAAAATCACTTACTACTGTAAACTTGTTGGCTCTTAGCCAGTACTACATCTCCTTCAAGACCATTATCTAAAACTTCCCAAAGTGCAGCTAATTTCTGGGGTCCTTGTCAAACTTTGTGGAATCATTCTCCCTTCCAGTTCTCTAGTACCACAGACAAAACCCTCTATGTATGTATTCAACTTCACTATGCACATTTTGTCTCTTTCCACTCCATCAGGACTGCCATTCACTTCAAAGTAACGATTCTCCAATGAGGTCATATCAATATCACATACATAATCACTACACATAAAAAAAAACTGGTATACACTCTCCTCCCTAAACATGAACAACTTACAATTAGAACCCTCAAGGTTGCTACAAAGTGCATCACAAAAACTAACCTTCCTCTCCAGAGCAAAAAAATTCTAAGTTTTAGTCCAGGCATATGCTGTCACCTCACTTTACCTTTTCAACTTCTAGTACAGTTGATTCTATACTCCTTGGAGCTGGCTGGTTTCATATACTCTTGATTTGTCTTGCTTCCTTTCATTACTCATACTGTGTCCAGCCCCACCCCCTTGATTTGCACTAACCACTATGCCCAGTCCTTCCTTCCTAGAATGACAGTTCAGCTTTGCAGAATTCCTTCTCTGACCATTTTCTTCTTTTTGGGCATCACTCTGACATTGCTCAAAGAGGAATCTACACCGGTCTCAAAGACGATGGGTACAGCCCTTTATTTCAAATCAAACCAATAAAAAAGCTAAAGCATTGAGTCTGTGTCTCCCACATATTTTGGTTAGGAAGAGCAAGTTTCCAACAAAAGTTGTTTAAGATTTCAAGCTTAGTTCAGCCTTTTACTGGGTACATTTGTACATTTTTGCAGAGTACATAGATACATCATCATTGTTTTAACATTTCCCTTTTCCATGTTGAGGCAGATTTTCTATGGCTGGATACCCTTCCTGTGACTGTCTGTCACTGTTTTCCAGCAAGGTAATATTTCCCTATGGCCAGGCATGTTTTTCCACAGAAGACTAGAAACAAAGAACATCCCTTGTAGGATGGTGATGCTTATTCACAACTGTCACACAATATCAAGACAAGAGTACATCTCTCTCTCTCTCTTTCACTATATATATATATATATATATATATATATAATCAAAGTAAGCAACAAGAATATCTTCCGTAATTTGGTACGATCATTTCACGCTACATCATTTTATTAAACATTGTAAGTATTACATCAGTTTTAAAATGTTGAGCAATCATCAGTTATTCATAGAGGTTTTCCATCAATACATATACTTATTTCCATGTTAATTGATATCTCTGTCTGTATATCTACCCTCTTTATAATGTTATCAATTAACATGGAAATAAATATATGTATTGATGGAAAACCTCTATGAATGACATGATTGCTCAACATTTTAAAACTGATGTAATACTTACAATATTTAATAAAATGATGTAGCGTGAAACGATCGTACCAAATTACGGAAGATATTCTTGTTGCTTACTTTGATTATAATCACCCCATGGATTTATATGGATAACACCGTACAAAATTCTGGTGCATCTAACTTAAGTATCATATTCATTTGAATCTAAATTTTGCTGAACTTATATATATATATATATATATATATAATCCTCCTTTAATGTCCGTTTTCCATGCTGGCATGGGTTGGACTCACACACAATGGACTTCATTCAGTTTCTGATTCCCAAATCCAGTGACAAGGCTTTGTTTTGCCCAGGACTGTAGTAGAAGGCACTTGCCAAAGGTGCCAAACAGTGGGACTGAATCTGAAACCACATGGTTGCAACCCATACCAACACCTATGCATATTGTTTTGTCTCAACTGAACAGGAAGAATAGTGTTAGGATGGTGTTGTAGTTGTTTAGCCCTAAGTCAACCATGACTGAGCAGATCCTATCATTCTCTTGAATATTACATCAAGGGCTACATTATTCAATGTTTCTATTCTCTTTCAAGATGGTAGTGTGCTATTTGACAACTCTATAAGCCAAGCCATCACACAAATGCTCTCTCTCATACACTTAGGATAGTTCTGTGGTGTTCTGAGATGTTGTAAATATGTTTTAAGGATTGGGGTGAACACATAGTGACAGGTACTGTGTGAGTTGTAACTTGTTGCAGAAACAAGCAGTACCATGTCCAAGTTGTCTTTCCTTTTCAATATTTTTTTGTTTTTAGGTGATGTGTGAGTGTGGTCTGTACATAAACGTATGATGTGATCAGAATTATCTTCTTTATATATATATATATATTGTTGCTTATATACCTTGCCTGTTTTAGTGTTTCCGTTTTTGTTGCTAGTTCAAATCTTGCTGAGCCATTCCAGCTATAACTAACCCATCTTTTTGTATATATTGGAGTACTTCACCAGATGATCCTTTAGAAGAAACAGATGAAGCTAATGATGATGAACAGCAGGCTACCAAGAATACAGAAAAGCAGTTTATAGGCAAAAATAATAAAACTCTCTGGAAAGAAGTTCCCCCATGTCTTTCATGGCATACACATGCACACAACATATACCAGGATTCACCAGGACCAAGAGAAGCAGCAAAATATGTGTATGCTGCAAAGGACTGCTGGTCTTTGTTTCTCACACAAGAACTTCTGAATGAATTAGTAGCTTGCACTAATATCTACATTGACAATAAACAAAGAAAATATAAAGCTAAGCCAAAAGAAGGTCATACTAATGGAAGGGAGATGGAAGCTGTAATAGGACTGCTTTATCTGTTAGGAGTTTTTAGTGTTAACTGAATGAATATGGAAGATGTTTGGGCAACTGATAGTACAGGAATTGAAATTTTTCCACTAACTATGCAGTGATTTTGTTTCCTGCTGAGGTCTATGAGGTTTGATGGCTGAAAGGAGGCTGGAAGATAAGTTGGCACCTTTTAGCATGTTCTTTGAGAAATTTATTGATAATTGTATCTCCAGTTATAATGTCTCCAATTATAATGAAATGTTAGCTGCCTTTAGAGGGAACTGTCCATTCAGGGTCTACATGCTAAGTAAACCAGCAAAACATGGCATAAAAATATATTTTGGCAGATGCTAAAACTTTCAATGTATGGAGGTCTACTTGGGGAAACAACCAGAAGGCTCTTCTATTGTAGATAATTCAGGAGCAGCAGTGGTAAAATGGTTGGTGTCTTATATAAATGGGCCTGGAAGAAATATTACTATGGATAATTGGTTTACAAGTTACGGGCTTGCAGTTGGTCTCTTGAAGAATTACAGGTTAACATTAGTTGGAACTCTGAGAAAGAACAAGAAAGAACTTCCCCCTCAGTTTGTTGCCACAAGAGGCAGAACTGAATACACAAACTTGTTTAGTTTCCAGAAGGATGTTACACTGACCTCATATGTTTCCAAGAAAGGTAAAAATGTTGTCCTACTGAGCACAATGCATCATGATGCTGCAATTGATGAAAATACAAAAGAAAAAAGAAAACCAGAGATTATTACTTTCTACAGACACTGTGGATCAGTTGTGTTCCATCTACAATGTTTCCAGAAACACTTGACATTGGCCAGTTACAGTTTTCTACACCATACTCAATGTTGCAGGAAAAATGCATACAATATATTCATGGAAAACTCTCAAACAGCTGTCAGGTGCTGAAAGTTTCTGAGGAAACTGGGACTCAAGTTGGTGGATGACCATATCCATCATCAGAAGACAAACCCATTTTTGAGGAAAGACTTGAAAAGGAAGATTCAACATTTCTCGGCATCTAAGGAATTACCTCTAAAATGTCATTGTGAAGATTCCATACAAAGATGCTCATTGTGCCCCATAGCAAAGGATCATAAGACAATAAATTTCTACCAGAAGTGCTATGAGCCCATCTACTTGGAACATGCTATATACATTTGGATTGACTGCTTTGCTCAGAGTGATGAGGATGATAGTGCAAACAATGAGTAAACATGAAAGGAGCACTCTGCCCACCAAAAAATAGTTTTATTTTGTTTGACCTTCATTTTCAAAGAGTACTCATTTGTTTTTGCTTAGATGTTAAATAAATACATTATATCAGAATATGTTTTTTGGTAAAATTATTAAGAACACATATAAAGAAATAAAAAGTACTAAAATTAGCTAAACTGTGAGTGGAGTTCTCCATACCCCACCACACTAGCTATGAAAAATACAGAACTGCACCACTGGAGAGTTAATTTTAAGTATTTTATGACTGTATTAGCTGACATGTCTTTCCTTTTTCTCACATTGGAGAGTACAGATTTGGCTGTTATTTCTGGCAGGTTTTCCTATATAAAGTTGAAACTTTATGTGCTTGTAATTATCAATACATTGAAATAAGCTAGTCAGTGGACCCATGCTAATTCACATTTATCTGCAAGTTTAAACTGTTCCTCATACTTCAAATTTTTGTGTGCTTTTATAGTTGTCAGTAAACAAATAAGCTAAATAGGTCTTAAATAGTTCTAATTCCATAGTCATTGGCCCAGTGGTAAATAAAGTTGAAATGGAAATACTAATCAGCTATAATCTATAAGTCTTAAGCCATGTCAGCTAAGAACATTAAATAATTGTTCTAAAACAACCTGATAAATACATATTCACACATGTACATACACGAACACACACATGTTTGTGTGTGTGCATCACTCAGTCATTTTAAAAAGATTAACATTAAAAGTTGTTCTTGAGGTGAATCCCAATCAAGCAGTTTGATAATCAAAGACATTCCAACCATGACTACCTTATCTTTTTAATGGTATTCAGAGCCACATTATCTAATGTACCATTTCTTTATGTAAAATAGCAAGCTGCTATTTCTTGCCACAAGTGACCATTTAAATGTTCTGTTGTTGCTAGTATTTAATATTTTATTTTACAATAGCTCTTAAATCTGTCTAGCTCTGTTGTAGCTATAGTAGGTGTCCTTTATCCTCTCTATTACAGGTACATGGTTTAGCTAACATTATCAACTTGCTGAATGTTTCATCAAATACAGAAATGCTATTATTAATATTAATTTCTTATGTAGGCACATGATCAGAAATTTGGGATGTGGGAAGTAGTAGATTATATTAACTCCAGTACTTGAATGATTTTTTATTTTATCAACACTGAAAGGATGAAATGCAGAGGATTTGCATTTTAAGATTTGAACTCAGAATGTTTAGAGTTAACAAATTCTGCAAGATATTTTGTCTAACACTCTAATGTTTCTGCCAACCACAGTTCTTAAATTATTGCTGTTGTTGGAGTGGTTGAGATGGTAGAAAGTTGGACTCAGTTTTTTTTTATTGGTATATAGTTACTTACCCCGACAAAGTTCAAATTTTTTCCAGGGTGGATAAAATGGCTATCAGTTGCAAAGGGTTTTGAAACAATTACACTTACTCAATCCACTTTTACAAATCTTTGATCTTATACTATCATTATCATCACTTAGTGTCTACTTTCCATACCGGCATGGGTTAGATGGTTTGACTGAAGCTTGCCAGAGAGTTGCATCAGGCTTCAATTGTCTGTTTTGGTATTGATTATAATAATTATGTACCCATTCTAAATTAATTATTTGTTAGTCTGGTGAGGATGAGTAAATGTTATCCCTCTTCAGGGAATTAGAGATAACGAGTAGTTAATCTATGAGACAAAAACATGAGCATAGATGGAATTACAGAGGAATGCATCTTGAGACAGGATGACTGGTCAGAAAGTGAAATATGTTGTGTAGGTTGTTGTTATTTAGATTTAGTGAACCCTTGTTGAACAGCTGTATGATATTTATATAGTTAGTTGTACAACAGGGTGTGATCCATAGCTTTTTAGATAGACTATTCCCAACTGAGAGCAGTTTATTCTATGAAAGGAATGAATTGTGACAATCTGAGTGTTTCATGTCTTTCACTATTCCCGTATACTTGCAGTCTCTAGTAGGAGCTTCACTAGAGGTAAGTAAAGAGGTTTCAGCTGTAGTATGACAGTTGCTGTTTCTCCTTCATCTCTGATAGTCTACATCCTACTTTGTTCCAATATAGGAGCTTGTACATAGTTTTTGGACAAGCTTGAGATAACAGCCAAATCTTTTTTAACCTACTCCCTACTATTTTAAAATGGTAAAACCATATTGAAAATTTCAATTCAGAAAATAATATACCAGGATAAAAGACAATACCCATGACTGGAATGTCAATAAAGCCAGCATATAATGAATGATACAGGGAGTGGGGATGCAAGTGCTTTGAGTGTGTTTGGGTGGGAGTGATAAAATATGACTATCAAAACAATGGTAAATTAATGTTTATAAAGAGAAATGTTAATAAATGGTATTTAATGGTTTTGTTGTGAAAGAAAAGCAAATACTATTAACTTATGTCATAGTGAGAGCAATTGATATTAGAACATGAATTACAAGTCAGAGTTGATTAGGTGTTATATATATAAAAAAAGATAGTCTTAATTATCACAGACATTCAAATTATTTAATCCAATCAATTTTTTATTCAATACTTCCACCTCAGAACTGTAATTAGCAAATGTTTTCTTCATAAAATATTTTTTTTAATAATTTAGACTGAATATTAACTACATTAGCTTCATGAACCTACTTTTGTCTCTAAGTCCAAAAGGGTCTGCAAGGCCCATGAAGGTACTGCCCTTCTTTGGATTTGGGGCAGATAATATACAATTTTAGTTAATTACCTGTGTGAAACATTAATTTTAATTATTCAGCAATTAATTTTGAAAAATATGTCTATGTTGATTATACTTGTAATCACAGTTGATTTATGTGTATAATATTAATAAATACACATTGGTATACAAAATATTGAAAGATAGTTTCATTTCAGAGCTGTCACAAAATAACTTTTGAATTAGAGCTATCAACATTTGCAGCTATTCAATAGGTAGCTTGAACCACTTTCCAAAATTCCTCAAAGGTTTTCAAACATTAACTTCAATTTTCTGGTTCCCACAAACTTCTCTAATTCTCTCAGCGATTACTGTAGTTTTTGCCACCCATGCTATATGGTTATGTGGTAGTTAGTTATTATTTCTAATTTGAAAGCTATCTACACCACAGTCCGTGTCATAGTTAGTCACTAGTTTGAGATGATTAGTAGCTAACTTCTGACTGCGTTTCATGAAGTTGCCCTGTAGCATCTTATTTGTGACTTTATCAAGTCAACTTGCTGTGCAATGTAAGCAGATATACATGCCATCCACCTCAAATTTCTAAAGTCAGTTGCTATGTGCTGAAGTTGTATACTAGTGAAAAGGGCCCTAGTCTTTGTAATAGTTTTGACTCCATTATGTATGAGAGGTACATCACAGCAATGTTATATATGTTGTGTCTCCACAAGAAGTCATTAGTGGTCAGAAGCTGCTGCAAAAAATAACTTTACTGGAGGTTTGTCAATAAATGGCCATTGTCCTTTCAGAGTCTAACAACTACGATTTGTACTGAAAGAGTGCATTTTTCAATTATCATTATTCCCCCACCCCAGAAAAACAATTTTTTTTAGTTGTGTTATCTTGTTTATTTTTCCAAATAGTATCTAATTTTGCTAAAGCTACTGTAGCTGATGCAAACTAGCATTTTATTTCTTTCTTTAATCTTACAGCTTCCATCAATTATCATCATTATGTCCTTTCTTTTTCCTTGCTTGCTTGGTTTGGATGTGATCTTCTCCAGCACAACATGCCATTTGAGATCCTTTTTCAACTCTCTCATGAAACTAAGTATCTTGAGATCATCCTTCACCACTTCTTCCCATGTTTTCCTCTTCTACAGACTCATTCCACTTAGATTGTTTATCACTTCTTAATTCAACTTCCATCCTCCAAATACATCATGTCTGTAGCATTACATTATCCTTTCTTACTCTTTTATGCCATACATCTGATTCCTCTTTTACCCATTTTTTTCTCTTAGCTGATATGCGTTCCATCATTCATGCAACCTAATATACATCCAAGGAAGCATGCTTACCTCATTACATTGGCTAAATTCCTTTTTGAACTCATTACTAACTCTCAACTTGCTGACTTACTTCAGTACTTTGCTCAGAAGCCCTTCAGCTATATCTAGCTTTCTTAGTGACCACCAGACTATAAGCAAGGTACCCTATCAAAGTCTCTCTCCAGACTGGTGACTGCTAGATATAGTAGCTTACTTTTAGCTAAGAACTTTTGTTGTAATTGACTCTCTGTGAAAAGAGAATCAAAGGTACCTTGACTCAACACAAACCTAAACTGAATCTCATCTAAACTAATTTATTTGCTAATCTGTTACGCTATAAATTTTTCTATTTTCCTCATAACTTTGTCCATCAATTTAACACTGATGCAAGTGACTAATGCAAGCCTTACATTGTTGTTATTTTTAGCATCATATCTACTATCCTTGCTCTTATATCCTTAATCATGCTTTTGATTATACATCAGTCAACTTCAATATCTGATCTCTCTTAATTCTCCATAAGATAGGCCTTCTTTCTCACATGCATTCTCCGTATTCAGCAACCTCTTGTACAACACTTCCATGTCTTTTTCTTAATGTCAATTATGCCAAGTGCATTGGTCATTCTCAATACCATTGCAGTATTAACACAAGTACTACTCCTGCATATAAGGATTGTGGCTGTCTTAATTTTAGTATGATTTAATGGGTTTTATTCCTTTCCTGTCATCAAATACTTTACACATGGACTAGATGTACTTTATCATATCACAAATACTAGAGAGGTTGTTTGCCAAAATAAAGAGTCCTTACTACTTTGTGTCCATTTTTATTTAGAATTACTGTTCTTCTAGATAGGTTGTCTTTGTTCAGAGTTCATATTATCCTCCTGCAGAGTTTTGATTAAAAATTTCTGCTCTCCTAATTGAGCAGCCTTCATTGTGGCCTTATGTCTCCATAATACTGCTAAGAGTGCTCAAACAGCAAAGGCAATGAAGAAAAGAGAAAGCCAGGGGTATATTAAGAAAGGAGAGAGGTAGTGTATGTCTACAGTATATTAGATTTGTTTTGGATCAAAAGCAGGTCTTAGGGTAAGCTGTATGTTTTGTTTGTAAAGTTTGAATTTCTAGAAGTGGATGGGGTAGCTAACAATAAATAGACTTACAAGCTGCAGTCAGAATATTGGTGTCATGAAAAGAAGTGGAGACCACCCAAAACTGCTGGCTGGTGTTTTCTGTTTTGCTTTCTTAAAAGAATACTGTTAAATGTATTGGGATTTCTACAAATTGAGCAAAGTTCAGAGATGAAAATAAATGTGTAGTAATAAATTAATGGTTCTTCATCATCATCATTATCATCACTATTTAAGGTTTGCATGAGTTTGATGGTTTAACAAGTTTGCAGGACTGTGTCAAGCTCTAATGTCAGCTTGGCATGGTTTCTGCAGCTTGATACTCTTCCTAATACCAACCACTTAACAGTGTGTACTAAGTACTTTTCTTGTGCCACCAGCACCAGTGAGGTCACCAAGTAACTTACAAAACAGGTAAGAATACGGAAAGGGAAAAGAAAAGCCCTCCTGACTCATTGGTGGAGGGACTATTTGAGAGAAGGGATGTGGCTTTATCCCAAGTGTTGAGAAGTTAAAATATGGTAGTGGGACAAATGCAGGTATCTTGCTATAGAGAAAAGACATGGCTACCCTGCCTTTTTTAAGGGTGGTTGGGAATAAATGGGAAGATAATGGCTAGTGATGGGAAGCCAGAGCAAACCTTCAAGGTACAAGTTATGGAGGGTGGGTAAGATGGTAGAGACACCAGTGGCATATGAAGAAGGATAACTAAGAACATAGGGAGATGATGTGCAAGGTGTAGGCGCTGTGGGAAGGAAGATGTAGAAGTACATAAGAGTGGCAATAGTGAGTAGGGTGTGATGGCAGTTATGAGAGGAAATTAAGAACGACAGGAGATATGTGCAGTATTAAGATGAAGTATGGCCAAGGAGGTGATTGGTGAAAATAGTGCAGAAAGGAATGATAATGAAGGATAGAAGATGTTCCAGTGGGGAAGAAGTTAACTAGTAGCCCAAAGAATGAATGTTGAGTGTGGTGGGATGTAATATGTGCTGATTCTGCTCTCAAATGATTACAGCAATTGAGTAATGCCATAGATAGAGAAGTGATGGGTGTTAGGGGAAGGGGTTAAGAGTGAGCTGTGGGGAATGCTTGATGAGGCAAATGGGTGTTGGGACAGCATCAACACATACAAACATAAATAAAATGTTTTCAGGATTTCATTTTTGCTCTGATGGACCAGTCTGCTCAATCACAGCAAATTGCCAACCAGCTCAGTTCCATGTCAGCTTCTCCATGAGGCTCCATCAGCTTTCACTATTTAGTCCCATGTTTTTCTGGGTCTCTCTCATTCAAAAGTCCCATCCACTTTAAGCAACCAGTACTTCTTTATTCTGCTGCCTCATCCATATGCATAATATGACCAAACTAGTGCAGTCTTCTCTATTGTACACTACATCTGATTCCACTTATGCCTAATTTTTCTCTCAGTATATTAACACTTTGTTGTACATGCACACTGACATTGCAAACCCATTCATTTTTAGTCTTTGCATGTCCTCTGCATTCACTTTCTCCATTTTGTTCTTATTCTAGCAACTATACTTTTAGAGCCTCTTCCTCCACTGCTAATTAAGTCACTTAGGTGACAGAGACAATCTACTACCTCTAGGGAATCTCCAGAGCATTTGAGAAAATCTATTTCCTATGTGTCCTGAATGTTTAGTGCTTCTCTGCATCTTACACACACAAATATTCCTTTCTCTATTAAACTTTCTGTGAGCCTACAACACCACTTGTGTGTCCATAGCTTGCACCATATGGAATTACTGTCTACATCTTTCCTATATATTGAGCAGGGCCATTTACTTGAATTGTATTGACTCCTGTTTTCCTGCTTACTAGAACTTCAGTCTTTGCTAAGTTAACTTCAAGGCCCTTTGATTCTAGGTTTTGCTTCCATACCTGGAATTTATTTTCTAAATCTACTTCAGATTCTGCTATGAGAATGGGATCATTGTCATATAATAGTTCCCAAGGGTAACAGATCATAAACTCCTCTGTTAGACCTGGATGACAATGATGAATGGAAGGGGACAGAGAACTAAGCCCTAGTAAAAAATCATCACTGTACTCATGACTAACTTTCAATTATTGATAGTATCCGTGTACATGGTTTTCACAAGCCATTTATCTACTCCTAACTTCCTCAAAGATTACCAGATCATAGAGGGAGTGACTCTGTTGAGGGCTTTCTCCAGGTCAACAAATGCCAAGTGCAATGGTTTACTTTTAACTCAGTATTTCTGCAGTTCTCTAACTAGGAAGATGGCATCAGCAGTACTTCTCCCTGGCACAAAACCAAACTTCAGCCAGTCTAATTCTGTTCCTAATTAATTGGGCTAGGGTCGGTATTAGGAAGGGCATCCAGCTGTAGAAACCATACCAAAGCAGACATTCATGATGCAGCCTCTGGATCTATGCCAACATGGACATTAGGTTACAGATATTTTAAGCATCTCAGTTGTGATACACAGTAGATCAGGGGCTTTCCTTATCTTCATATCCTTAATTGCCATATCTATCATACTAGGATAGCTGATCCTTCTGTTGGGTCCATGTTGGAAAGATTATCCCTTGCATTTTCCACATTTAATACCCTTTCATAGTAATACTTCCATATCATTAAACATCCATACACACTTCTCTCCTACATCTCGATTCTTTCTGATTGTCTAATAATCCAAAACACCTCATACTGTATGACATTGGCAAACTTTTCCCTTTCTACTTCTGCCCTTGCTTAATAAACCCGTTATCTAGCTACCTTTGTGATATAATTCTTTGCTGCCTCCATTTTCCAATCTTTCCAAGCCTGGTTCTTTGCTTTTATAGCCCTGTTTATCTCACTTCCACCATCATATCACCCTTGTTCTGGCTGAAACTTTGCCCCAGCTGGATTTGGTCTTTAGCCCTCAGTAGGTCCTTCCATTTAGGAATTCCAGCTGTCCTTTACTCCAATCCTTTATTGTGTACATTTGAATTTACATGCAAGTTATAGCAATAAATCTATGATTCTGTGTAGAAGAAGGAAGTGAGAGATGATGTGTGGAAAAGAGAAAATAGTGTTAAAATAAAAACTTACTACTATAGAGGAGTGGAGAAAGTGGTTTTGCTTTTATCTGTGTTACATTTCATAACTAAGAATCTGTTAGATGTTTCTTCATGGAAATAACATTTTAGTTTGTAACTTAATTGTCCATCCTGGCTCAAGATATTTACTTATATCTTGATTGAGTGGCTTCAGCTATTTGTGATGAGCTACCAGCATGATTGCTGGTACATGTATTAGGAGTTTTATAGTCTTTTGCATGTTGTTTTAGACTAGGTACTTTTTCAGTAATTTCATGCTGTTTCGTATAAGACATCTAGTTCTAGTTGAGAAAACTCTTTTATGTTTGTTTTGAATGGCCTCTTTTTCAAGTTAATGCTTCATATCTATTGATTTTTCTTACACTATAGTACCATTAAAATATTTTCTTAATGATAAAACAATCTTCAGTTCACACTCACTTTTTCTATCTCTACCTAAATTTATCTACTTCATACTACTAGTCAGCATGTTTGCTTGCTTAAAAGACTATTGTTAAATCTGATGTGATTTCTACAAATTGAAAGGTGTTCAGCAACACTAATCACTAATAAATATGCTGACTTTTATTTATGATTTCAAACATAGGTACAAGATCATCAATTGATTAAATTGACACCACCCCATGACTTATACTTTTTAATTTATCAATCCTGGTAAAATGTAAACAAAATTAACCTTGGCAGGATTTAAAAATAGAGCTTAGGAATTATAAATAAATACTGCTGTTCCGCTAATCCACCACCCTCCAATGGTTAGTAATGATAATAGCAACTTTACAGGTAATTCCAGTTCTTATTCAGAGTCATTACTTTTGTATTTGGATAGACTGTTTTGCAACTTGTGTAGTTCACATCTTGTTTATTTCATTTTTTGCACGGTTCCTATTGTTTGATGCCCTTATCACCAGCCAGTTTACAGAGTGTACTGTGTGCATTGTATTGTGCCACCAGCCGTAAAGAAATTGTCCAGTGCAAGCCAGACAGAAGAGTCCCTTTTATCTCATGTAGGCTCTTATTTATAGTTACTTCTGTCCAAGACTGGTAGCCTGTGATGTCTCTTGCTGAATCTATTTCTTAGTTGTATGTTCTACCATTTTTAGCATTTAAACTGGCTCTATATAGCCAAAATATTCTACTGGTTTTATGTTCAAATTGGCCAGATCCAGCTTCTCACACTTACAATATTGCTCTAAAAATAAACAATCACGTCATTCAAATCTCAAAGTTACAAGATAATGTATGACTAAGTAATCTGAATACTAAAGGGTTAAGGGAAAAGAAGAACCTTAGTTACTGACAGGGAGAAGCTTGATGGTTAACTGATGCTGCTTGGCATAAAGATTGTCTCCAGAGTTGGCAGGGTTGCAAGGGAACTCTGGGTGTGAAGTAAAACTGTCTCTATAGTACTATATAGAAGCATTGTTGAATGTCGACTTCTGAGAAATTGTTAGTTACATTTTCTGGTGTGAATGGGTGCATATTAATCCAAAACAGGCTGGTTGTATAACCTAACTTAAATGCATGTTTAAAGGAAAGATTTAAAATTAATTAAATTTTAAATAAAGATTCAGTTGAGTTTAAAATTTCATCTTGCTTCTGCCAAAATTTGCAATCCAGCAAATTCAACTCAAGAGTTGTTTACTTTTAACCTACTCAGTTATAACTGCTACTATTCAGTCATCTTCAAAACATGATGGTGCGAGGAGAAAGTGACAAAGCAGAAAAGAGAAGCTGACTGACCTAAAGCATAGTGGCTGTAAAATTTGTAAGGAATTAATGAGTTAGTTTCTCCAACACTAATGCATGTATAACTTAGAAATTTGAAATAATTTCAAATAAAGATACAATCAAGTTTGTTGTACTGAAATACTTAAATTCATTAGTCTATAATATTGACTATAGACTATATAAAATAATAATGAAATTAATGATTTTGGGATATGTCGTGGACTGTGTGTGTGAAAATTTTGTATTTGTAACTAAAGATGTTTTTTTAGTAGATGTGAATGTGAAAATACTGCTATGATACTGTTTGTGGATTGGGTACCATTAAATTTAGAAACAAACAGAACTTTTCCGAATGCAGACTACCACCAGTCTCCCCATTTTTTGTTTTTGTTTATTATTATTTTTTTTTTTTTTTTTTGCCTTTTTAGTTCAGGTTTTATCAAATTAAAAGGAAGCTTTCAATTGTTGGCCAATTATCATTATCCAGGTGTCCATAGGTTGGATGAGTTTTGACACTCATTGCAATTATAGTCACATGGCACATAGAGCAATAAAGAAAATTGGCCCACTTTGTTGTGTATATCTTAGTGAAAATTGGGCACATTTTATCATGTCTCTGTCAATAAATAGGTTGTATTCTGCAGAAGTAGTAAAGAGTTCCCTTAACCAGTTCTTATCCTCCTAATATTTTAATTAATTTGGTGGTTATATGGTTTCACTGATTTTAGTCATTAAATTGTTGCTATGCTGGGACACCATTTTTGGTGATCACAATGTTGCTTGTATTTTTTACTGAATATTCTCAATTTCAAAGGTTGAAATATGAAGTAGTTTTAATCTCTATCATATTCAGATAATGCTAATACATTATCTAATAGGTTAGTTCATTTCTCCACTCTATCTTTTCCTTTACATTCACTTCAAATTATCTTTGAATCATTCAGACACTGCATACATTCATTTAGACTTCATGCTATATTGATTAAATTATTGCTTTTTTTTTTTTTCTCTTTGCTTTTAAAAGATGACTAGTTCCCTTTGACTTCGCAGGCCCTCAGAAAACAGTCAGTTGCCATATACAGACCCCAGTCATTACAACTATGAGGAAATACATTATTGGACCTACCATCCCCAAATCTTTTAGTTTCTCACTCACAATTATTTCACGGGGCTCCTAAAACAATTATATAACAATTAAGTGAAAACCAAGCAAAATATTTAGCCGAATGGAACTTTTAAAATCTAATACAGATATGTCACTAATAAATTAGCTTTATCTTCAAATGCCAATTTATTATTATAAAAAACATATTCAATTTGGTGATGACAATAACTTGAAATTCAGTCCGTTTGAATAATTATTTTTTAACAACTTATTAATTTAAAGCTGTAAAAAAAATCCTGTATATACTTTCTATTGAAAAAGATGAAACTAACAAAGCAGCATCAATATATTACAAATATCTCTAGTTTTTCTAATAATTATATTAATTAGACTGCTTATTCACGATCACAACTTCAAGTATGAGATTACAAAGCCATCTTCATTTTTTATTAATGTTGAGAAAAGCACTGTCACTCTAAAGATTATTTGCGGACAAGATCTGTTGCACTCTTACAACATAGGAGATGAATTGACAAAATACTTAATCATTTTGAGGTTATCTCTTTGATGGTTTGTCTAAATTTTCTGAACACTGACCCTATACATAGAAAAATATGTCTATACTAGAGTATCATTTACATTTCTTGAATGCAACAGTTGCTAGATTTATACTGGCTATCTTGACTGATTAGCAAATGCTAGCCCAGTATGCTGCAATCACTCTCCATGTCTAAACCCACCTATCCCATCTTCTTCTCATATGTTGTAGCTTCAAGTTCCTACATCAAACCTTTCTTCCTCAGAAATCCAATCCAATTGTGCTTCTTCCATGCTTACATTCTCCTTCCAGGTATAAGCCTACAGGTGATCAAATTAAACATCAACCATATCAGGGTCCTCTTCCTCAAATTTGTAAGGTTAAAAAAACGTTTATCTTTATAGTTATATTATATTTTTTATTTCAGATGTGTGTCTTGATAAATGTATTATTAAATTCATACCATAGTCTCACGTGAGGCAATGGTATTAAATTAATTATATAGTTATCTTCATGCACACACACACACTCTTCATACTTCATATATTGAGGACTTAAAACGTTTACGCACATATAAACACTAGGTGTGTGTTCATATCTGTGTTTTTATGTGTACACACACATACACATGAACTTTAAGTTATAAGCATATTAGCAATGATGCCTTATAAATTATATAGCATAAACTACCACCATTAATTGAAATAAAACAAGACTTTATGTATGGATAGCTTTTGTTTGCATATTGTTTTAATGGTTTTTACTTGGGATGAATGGACTGTACCTATACACTTCACATGATGCTTTTATTCATAAACTCTGATTAAGTAGAATGATTTCATTTGTTTATTGACTGCAGAAGGATGAACTGTCACCCCAAGTACCATTCAACCTCTTTACCAGCTCTACCTACCTCACAGTGATCATTTGACTTAAATATATTTCAGTTGTTGAATTAAAACAATATCAAAGATGATAGACTGATAAAACTTCAACATGAATATCATAGCATTAATTATTCAATAGTGTTTACAGGATTATTAAATTCTTCATGAATTATCTACTTCAGTGCTCTTTTTTTCTTCCAATGAGCTTTTTCCAGTTTTTCAAAATTTAGCAAAGTGCTAAATTAAATTAATTTTATTGCCTGTTTATACCAGGTTTTGCTTCTACACTTGGAATTTCTTTTCTAATTCTACAGTGGATTTCACTATAAGGTCATCAGCATTTAAGAATTCCCATGGACAACTGGTCTTAAACTCTTCTGGCCTTGAGATTAGTCCCCTACTTGCACACTATCTTCATTGCTGCATTTATGTTACCAACAGCACATATGTAGCTTATATGGCTTTTACCAGCCATTTTTCTACTTGTAGCTTCACAGTAACCACCAGGTTAGGGAAGAGACCCTGTCATAGGCTTTTGATGAAAGCAAATTGTGATTTAGTTTTAACCTCGTGCTTTTCCCAGTTGCCCTACTGTCTTATGTCCTTTCATAGCCAAACTCAATCAGTTTTACAAACTACACCAGGCAGCAAATATACATCACTAATGTACCCAAGACAACCTCCTGTATTGTTTAGATAAAGAACCTGGCCTACAACTAGAAAAATTATCCATCCATAACATTTGGGTGGTTCTATCCACTTCTGTTATACCATTTGAAATGCAAACTTTCAAGTTGCAAAATCTTCCAGCTCTACTTCTCTTCACCTTTAATGGCTCAGTAAACATTACTGACAGAATGCTTGCATCCAATTCCATATTGCAGACACTATTACAAAACTTTATGCTTCCATTATACATACCAAATAATGAAATACCTCCAGTCGGTTCAAATCAATCTAATCACTGTCCTTGCCATATTCTTCAATCTTGAACTATAGGCATCAAGCCAGATTTTTGAGAAATGTGTCCCCTCCCCAACAGTAATCTCCCAGATTTCATTATCACTTTCCAGCATCCCAAATATGATAGACACATTAGTTAGCAATCATTGTATACTCTCTGTAGAAAGTATAGTGATTACTAACTGCACTTCTGTGACACTCACAAATATCCCACATTCCTGAGAAATTCATTGAAACTAATTTATTACACTTGATGGAGTCAGGCACAGAAATATCCGTAACTGGCCACCTGTGGGTTTTATTGATTTTTGCCTCTTGGATCAGAGGTTTTCTGTTAAATCCCTCCGACATAGCATGCGCTGATGGCATTCTGATTCACATTCCCATCAACACACAAAGTTCTTCACATTTTTCCTCTTGTAAATAAATAATTTGTTTGGTTTTACCTCTTACAATGTACAGTCCTAGAGTATGAGGGGGATAGTGTTATTTTGAAGGTGTACAAAGGTTTGGTTATTTTTAGTAGATGATCACATAGAGGTTATTTGTTAATTCTTATAAAGAGTAATCATTTATGGTAGAATTATTATACATTCAGACTGTAATCTAAATGCAACATAGTGTAAGAAGTTAACTATTTTGTACAACATTGGTAAAAATGGCCAGTTGATATGTTCTTGTATACCAGGAATTTAAATTCCAGAAAGGCCAACTTCACCTTTCATTTCTTTGTTAAAGTGATAAACCACTTTTGGTGTAATCTTATACATCAGTGAGCATTTCTTATAGATACTTCTTTTATCAGATTGAGGAGAGATTTTGACTGACAGTGTTTGAAATGTTTTTCATATATTGACATTATTTAACATCTTTTTACAACCACATCAGTTATCTTGCTTAGTATATAAGTGTGTGTATATATTTCATTAATCTTATTCAACTTTTTCAAATTTCTTTCTCTTTTTTTTCAGATCCATAACAAGATCTTACTACCGAAACTCTGTTGGAGCTTTAATAGTTTATGACATAACAAAACGCAGTAGTTTTGAACACTTGGAGGATTGGTTGAAAGAGTCGCAGTTGCATATAGAACCACATAAGGCTGTTTATCTGATTGTTGGCCACAAATCAGATAAGGATAATGATCGTAAAGTGACAACCCGGGAAGGACGTCAATTTGCTGAATATCATGGACTAAGATTTTTAGAGACTTCTGCCAAAACTGGTACTAATGTGGAAGAAGCCTTTCTAGTTGTTGCTAGAGACATATATCAAATGTTAGAAGAAGGTAAAATTACAGTTGAAGAAGGCTGGGACGGTGTGAAAAATGGTTTTGCTCGACCCAAAGAGACTTTACATTTAGTAGAGGGTGAACCAGAAGGTGGAGGTTGCTGTTGACTATTCTCATTCTTACGCAATAGTTTTTCAACTACTTCCACTGCAATCTTTCACCTCTCTTACTTTTTTCCCTGTAATTCCGTCATGTTTTAGCTGGAATTCATCTTGTAAGAGACTTCTTCCTTACAAAATCTGTTTCCTATATGACTGAAATCACTGACGATTTATTTTAGAGGTCGTTTCAATATCGATGAGAAAACCAAAAAATTTCTAATCTAAATATTCATTGTGTAAATGTCTAGTTTAAAATACTATTGCTTGCTTCACAATCTTAATTTGTATATTATTTGCCAGTCAACCAAAATCATTTAATGATTCTCCATTTTCCCAAGAAAATTGTTTTATTAAAACAATAAAATATTCAAATGAATCAAAATTTAATCACAAAATTCCTCATCCCCCAATCTCAATGCAATGAGAGTCATTCATCCTCTAGCAGCAAAATTTTCAATAACTAACTTTTCAGGTTGGACAGAAATATTGCCTTGTATTTAATTTGGTATAACTGAATGATTTGATATAAAAAAACAAAACAAAAAACAAATGAGATGTGTTAATGATTTGGAAATGATCAACCGAGAAGATACTAAGAAATTCGTATAAGTATTCAAAGTTACCATCAAGAACATAGTATAAATTACATGAACTTTTTCACACTAAAAAGAAAAAAAAAGTCTCAGTTGTAATATTACAACCGAGACAATGAACTAAAGACTATCTTCCCTTGTAATTTGCCATCTTTTAGACTGTTAATTGTTAGTCTACTGCTATACTATTTCAGCAGCCGTGTTGGTTTATTTTACTATAAAGCAACAACACTTCACAATTGATACATGCACATATATATATATATGTATGTGTGTATTACATTGAATATTAAAACTTTTCAGTTAACCTAATTCGCAACTAGTAATGAAATCTCATGACCTAACGCTTATTTTTAATGGTAATTAATAATATCCACTATAATTATCGATTTCTTTGTACTATGTTAAAGAATTCAGTGTGGATTTATTCGATTGAATATAGGCAGTATATATTTTATGAAAGCCAGAAGGGAATGCAGCCAATTCATCCAGAATTATGTCAATCTTGTCTTTGTTAGATTCTTGAATTTTCAACTCCAAGCAGTCTCTCTGCTGGATGATATGCTGAATGTGCTGTTACAAATATATCTTACACAATAGCAACCCCAGCATTTGATAATGTGCACAAGTAAAAGTCTCAGTATGAATTTTCAAGACTTCCATTGTTCTCATTAACACTTTTCTTTCCATTTTACCAATTTTAAAACAAATCTGAGCAGCTACCAACTTGTCCCTATTTTTTAAATGTATATTAAGGTCAGAAACAATCTACTCTGCTTCTTTCAACAGTAACTTTGGGCTTAAAATGTCCAGTATATATTTCAAGATATCCTAGCATTAGGCAAAATGTGTTAAGCCTATTGCATAATCAGAAACAACATCTGGTAATATATGCTTCAATAAAATCTTTGATATTCAATGTTATAGATATATTGGTCTTTATGGAAAGCCTAGAAATATACTGATTTTTCAATTGGTAAACCAGGACAGTTATGGAAATGCATATTAGTTTTAAGTGCTACAAAATATTTTGAAGCTGATAGCATGTCTTTGTAATATGTTTGAACATTATATTCAATGCTGTTTCAAATGGAGGCTTGTATAGAATTTTTATTCAATGTAAAACTAAATACAAATTTTTCTGCCTCTTTTGCTTCCAATTACTTGTGGCAAGTAAAATATTAGCAATGGAAAATGTTTGAGCTTGTTTCTTTTATCATCTAACCTTCCATTTATATGTCAACGTCTAACTAGAGAAATGATGGCAAGTGAGAGTGAATGTATTATTTAGAAAAAAGAACTGGAGCAGGTTTTTCACTGTTACAGAAACTTCATTTCAAACAGAGATGCAGTTATAATTGTGATGTTCAAAGTATTACATTATTCATTCTACATGTTAGCATGACTTAGACAAAAACTTTTGAGGCAGGATTTTTACAGCTGGATGCACCTTTTGCCACCAACCCTTATACCCCTCCAACACAAACATAATTGCAATTCAACTGGCATCACATAATTATGTGAATTTGCACTGTATCCTATACTCTGAAATGCAGTAAAAACTTTTCCAAAACTTAAATGATACATTACTGGTAGTTTACTCCTGTCCTGCAGCCCTTTACAGTTCAGATATTAACACAAAACGAATACACACAACTGTTAGCATGCTTTTATCATGCATATATTGCTAATATTATTAAAAAGGATTTTTATTTATTTTTACTTTAATTCTCACTAAATCAATATTTTATACTGATGAGTTGCATTTAGAATCCATATAATTTCAGAAGAGATTAGGATGTAGGAAACCTGATTTAAATGCCAGCATAGAAAGCAGATGTAAAACGATGACAACTAAATATCTAAAAGTATAACTCTTTATAACAATATTTTCCAGTGAATTGCAAAAATCTCCATATTTCAATTGATAGTTACTCATTTTCTCCAATCAACACCACTGCATCTTCGCTTAATTCTTATTAGGAGACCTTTCCATCAAACCCAACAGTTATCTACTTACTACATGGCCATGTTACTGCAGTCATCTACTCCAGATTTCTGATGCTCAAAAGTAACCTCACAATTCTTTCAGTAAATTAACATAATTACTATAAGTTTCTATAAAAATCCTATTAAGATACCAAAAGCTTCTCTTATGTAATATTCTTTCAGGTACAATTGTAGAGACTGAACTGACAGGTCAAAGAGACTGCAGTTGTGGCTATCTACATATAACTTAATGGAAACTGACAAGTGATCAATGTAGATGTCACCTAACAATGCCCACTCTTCATGCTTTAAATCTCTACACACAGGCATCATCCATATGCAAACAGACACCTTTCCAGAAAAATGTTAAGAAAAGATGCCTTACTTAACTGCTCAAAGACAACCAATGCACACACCAAGGAAGCAAAATCCTACTTCACAGGATTGTACCGGTAATTCAAAGATCTAGCTTGAGAATTGTATGAAGGGTCTTTCATTTCACAAGTAGGAATTTAGTTGATCAAACAACTGGATATTCATCATTAAAACCAATAAAGAATCCACCATTGGAATGGAAATATACTCATATAGTTAAATAGGAAAAACATGAAATATGAGTAAAATTTAATACTATAATGGCACTAGATATATTTTTCCAGTAGCAGTGAAGGGAGAGTTTGAAAATATAAAGGAACTGTGTAGAAATAAGGCAAAAAGTGGTTAAAAAAAATGAACTGCTGCTGAAGAGAATTTAGCCATCCAAGAAAAGGTGACTATCACAGAATACATCTCTGGTAGAAACTGCAAACAAACATTTAATGCATCATTGTTCTCAGCATGAAAGCATCAACATCGTTTAATATCCACCTTCCATGCTAGCATGGGTTGGACAGTTTGTCAGGAGTCTGCACCAGGCTTGTGTCTGTTTTGGCCGGGATTTTACAGCTGGATGCTCTTCCTAACACCAACCACCCAGTAGAATGGACCGAGTGCTTTTTAATTAGCAAAAGCACAGGCGAGATCGGTTTTGGCATGGTCTTTATACAGCTAGATGCCTTTCCAAATGCCAATCACTTTACACTGTGGACTGAATGCTTTTTATGTGGCATCAGCACTGGCAGGGCCACCAAGTAACTTGCAAGATAAAGATCCTTTGAGAAGGGAAGGAGTATTGGAGGAGGTGATCTTGTGTCAGCTGATGAAAGGTTATATAGTGAGACAGAAATAGGTGTCTTGCTGCAGAGGTACATGGTTACCCGGCCAGAAAGAGAGACAGATCAAAAATGAAAATAAGTGGAATCTATCACAGTGATAAGAGCGTAGTAAAAGATATTAAATTGACAAAATCAGCATGGCAATGCTCGCGACATGTATAGATATAGCATCATTGTTAAGCTGATTCTCTTCCATGGACAACTATTTCAACAGAGTAGTGGTTGAAATATTTGTAATAGTAGAGGAAAAGAAAACAATTATTAGTATCTTACATTCCTTTACTGGTTTCAGTAATTCATCTTTATCTAACGTCCTCTTTCCATGCTGGCACGGGTTGGACGTTCTGATAAGAGCTGGTAAGCCAGAATACTGCCAAGCTCTACTGTTTAGATTGGCATTTCTACAGCTGGATGCCCTTCCTAATGCCAGCCACTTTACAGAATGTCCCGGGTGCTTTTTATGTGGCAACACTGAGGTCACCAAGTAACTTACCCTTCAACTGAATGGGGGGTGGGTGTATTCAGGGTTTTGTACCAGGTGATAAGAAGAGTGTGCACAGAGGGACAGAAATGTCTTTTAGATACATGGTTACCTCAGTAGGAGAGAGGGGAGATAATGAAAACACCAAGTGTATATATCTTTAAAATTAGTTGCACAAAGCTAATCTCGTGAGATCTGAATTTGAGGTGAATTTAATTCAACTGAGATTTGGAAATTGAAAACAAAACTTGATTAAAAACAACTGTTGTTCTTGCACATATTTTAAACCATTTGCCAACCTGTGGGGGGAAACTCATTTAAATAACAAGGATCTTTGGTAGTGAAAAGGTTGGGAACCACCATTTTAAACTCAAGGCTAATTAGTTTTGAAACTGATATAGGAATATTTTCAAGAAAACTGCCATTTCACGGGATATCCACCCATCCTGGATACTTCGCTCACACTGTCAGTATTACCTAAAATATAAAATAATATCCAACTATAACAATTAGATGTTATATTTTAAAATTCACACATACAGGTATGATTGTGGCAAGGTCTTATATAGTATGCAAAGTGCCTGACATTACATAATTAGTATATAAAACCTTGTCTAATATAATTTAGCAATTATTATACACAGTCATTCAACTAATAAAGACTGCTCGAACATGAATTGCACAGTAAGTACATTCAGACTTTTGTCACATCAATATTAATATTTATGGGGGTCAGTGTCCTTAACTAATCTTCTGTAGGCTGATATTTTGCTTGAGTACTTATAAAATTAATGTAAAAAGTAATGTCCGTTACAAGGGAACGCTGAGAATTATAGTTAGCGAGGAGAAATTCCAGTCGCGAACATTGTCTATACATTTCAATGTATCCAAACGCTGAGAATTATAGTTAGCGAGGAGAAATTCCAGTCGCGAACATTGTCTATACATTTCAATGTATCCAGAGCTACTTCATCCGGTTAAACTAAAGCGTTTGACCCGGGCACAAAAACAAACAGCAAAACTTTCGCGCCAAAAATTTAAAAATGATCGGTGGAGGTAAAGATCATGAACAGCAGCCCCTTTGCGTTTTTTTTTCTCTTTTCGGTCAATGTCTACAAGTACATAGGCACGAAAGAAAAAAAAAATCGCTTTTTTTTTTTTTCCAGCGGATTCCTATGTTTTCGATGACGGAGATTCTGAATATGCCAAAAACCATATTTTCAAAATTTTCAATTCTCCCCTCCCCGAAAAACAAAAGTTGAAATCAAAATATTTGGAAACATGATTTTTGACATATTCTGAATTTCCGTCATCAAAAACATAGGGATCCACTGAAAAATTTTCAAAAAGGTCGATTTTTTTCGTGCTGGTGCACTTGTAATTTACAGGAACACACTATATCGAGAGCGGAGATTCCGAATCTGAAAAAAATACCCCGCATTCCAAAATGTTTATTTTTGCACACACACACAATAAAATGACATAAAAATTTTTTTTTTCCTTGTTTGGTAATTCGTATTTACAAAGTTGATCCTCGGTTTGGCTGTTGTTTCTAACTTGTCAGATTTCCAGTTGGTGCGTAGGGTGGAGGGGAAGGGTGTTATTTATTGTTCTTTTTTTTTGAAAAATTGAAATTTTACAAACAATTTTTTTCAGAATCATAATCTCCATATTTTTCTACGTATTTCGCAAAAAAAAAAATATATTTCTAAAATAAATGAAAAATGAAGAATTTTTTTTTTGGGGTAATTCGTATTAAAATTTTGAAAACGTGTTTCTAGCATGTCAGGTTTTCTGTTCAGATACTTTTTGCGTCTACTTTATAATTCTATGCATGCGTGAAACATTAGTTGAGAAAACACTAATTTCACTTTTTGTCATAAGGCGGAGTGGGGGGGGGGTGCTTATTTTTTTCCTTCTTGGAAAATTGAAATTTTACAAAAAATTTTTCAGAATCAGTCTCCGTATTTGCCACTCCCACACATTTTTTTAAAACGTGAAAATTTAAGAAATTGGGGGGGGGGGTAAATTTTGAAATGCAGATTCGCAATCTTCGTCCTCGATATAGTGTGTTCCTGTAAAAAAAAAAAAAAATCTGCGGTCCATGAACTTTACCTCTGCCGAATGATCAATCTCAGAAAAACAAGAATGTACTAGAATTTCGTTTGAACCACTATTCTGTATCTTAAGCTTGTTGTCGCTAATTCATTCGGCTGTTTACCAGAAGAAAACAGCCAAATATTTTTAATTGTAGGAAATAAGAATAAATTGAATTCCTTTGCTAAAATGGGTATCGTTTCGTTTATGGTCTTCAGATTTCCAGTCTTGAATGCTATCGAACTAATCACTCTGACCATATTAAGGAATTTCCAATATTTAAAGAAGTACATTTTCTTTTTTCTTTTATATTGAAAATGCTGACCATTTGTTCGAAATAAAAGGCCGACTGCCATGTTGATTGAAGCCATCGCGTAAATTTTTGTTGAGTGCTAAGTTTTGAAAGTACAACGTAATAACGAAAATTTACTGAACATGATACGGGGAAATACAACTGTTTTACGCTATAGGAATGTAAAATGTAAACTAAATGGTGGATATACTTTGTCACTTTTTAAAAATTACGAAATTAATGATCAAAATGTATTATATTCAACTTACCATGCGAACTGCTAAAGGGGAGAGAAATGAATGAGTGTAGGAAGATTTCAGAGACAAGAGTACCACGTGGAGAGATAAACTGGAAATACATACTTTAAACAGCTGAAGTGAATAAATAAATGGGGACTACTTGAGAACAGTGGTCTCGGTGCGTGCACTGGCGTAGTCGCGCATCCGCGCTAGCTAGTCGTGACTAGACGATCCTACAACGACTACCTAGCAGAGTAAATAGAACACAAAATAAATCAGTTTTTAAACAATGTAAATGACACACAAAAACGCAAAGTAAGGATCGACTAGTCATGACTAGCTAGCGCGAGTGCGCGCACCGGGACCACTGTTCTCAAGTAGTACCAATAAATGAATATATGCATGTGTGCGAGTGTGTCCTTATTTGATGATACTACTTAAGAAGAGTGGTCCCGGTGCGCGTACTCGCGCATCCGCACTAGCTAGTCGTGACTGACTAGTCGATCCTTACTTTGTGTTTTTGTTTTATTTACTTTGTTTAAAAAATTATTTACTTTATGTTTTTGTGTTTTATTTACTTTGTTTAAAAAAAAATTATTTATTTAGTGTAAAAAATTAGGATCTTTTCCTTTTGAACGGCATATGTCAAAACAATTTCTAGTTAACTAAACACTTTTAAACTCCGTATACTGGTAGAATGTGTTTATAAAACATCATTTTTTCTTGGCTTTATTGAGAAAATTCTATAGTTTGTAAGATATTTCCACTTTAATTTCGAGCATTTCGGCAATTTTAACCAATCGCTGGAGTCCATTTGGGGTGAAAACATTCCGTGCTGTATGAATATGTCCCTCGTTTAAGAAACAGATTGGGTTTATTTACATTTGCGAAGGAAAAAAGATACCCTTTCCCACCCCACCCCTAATCCTAACCCTAAAACAGATACTAGGGTTATAAATATAGGTGACAATTTCATACGACACCGCTACGGAATATGGGATTTTTTTCTAGCGGTGTCAAATGAAAATGTCACCCATAATTATAACCCTAGTATCGATCTATTGCATTTCAATCTGTTTTAGGGGTGGGGGAAGGGTATCTTTTTTTCTTCGCAAATGTAAATAAACCCAATCTGTTTCTTAAATGAGGGACATATTCATATAGCACGGAATGTTTTCACCCCAAATGGACTCCAGCGATTGGTTAAAATTGCCGAAATGCTCGAAATTAAAGTGGAAATATCTTACAAACTATAGAATTTTCTCAATAAAGCCAAGAAAAAATGATGTTTTATAAACACATTCTACCAGTATACGAAGTTTAAAAGTGTTTAGTTAACTAGAAATTGTGTTGACATGTGCCATTCAAAAGGAAAAGATCCAAAAATGATTTATTTTGTGTTTTATTTACTTTGCTAGGTAGTCGTTGTAGGATTGACTAGTCACCACTAGCTAGCGTGGATGCACGAGTACGCGCACCAGGACCATTCTTCTTAAGTAGCACCTCCTTATTTTAATATTGTCTCTCTCTCTCTATATATATATATATGAAATATGAAAACAGTGAGGTGCACTACAACTAAGAAATATATGTATATATCTAATATAATAAATGCGAAAACTAATTTGTGTGTAACTTCTGAAGACCTGTTGAGGCAAGTGAGGATCAGAATCGAAATCGATCAATGGAAATTGCAGATGTGTTACCAGTGCCGGTGGCATGTAAGAAAACCTAAGAGAGAACTTTGACCTCCTCTCTCACTATTCAATGACACTTCCAGGAGTGAGAGTAATAGAGGCGAAGACAAACAGAGAGAAAAAGAAATTTAGGGAGAGTTGATTTTTATTAAAAGTAGTATGTTGATGGTGGCAGTGGGAGTAATAATAAGAGGGAGATGATATACAACTTTGTTTAACAATGTCTCGTTGACAAATTCTTGTCGTCAACATACTGAACACTCATTTTTGTTTTATTTCTTGCTTTCTTTAATACATATATGGGATCTTTTCCTTTTGAACAGCACTTTTCAACACAATTTCTAGTTAACTAAACACTTTTAAACTTTGTATACTGGTAGAATGTGTCAAAATAAAACATTTTTGGATCTTTTCCTTTTGAACGGCACTTTGTAACATAATTTCTAGGTAACTAAAAAGTTTTAAACTTCGTATACTGGTAGAATGTGTTTATAAAACATCATTTTCTCTTGGCTTTATTGAGAAAATTCTATATGTTGTAACATATTTCGTCTTTAATTTCGAGCATTTTGGCAATTTTAACCAGTCGCTGACCTCCATTTAGGTAAATAATATTCTGTGCATAATGAATATGTCCCTCCTTTAAGAAACAGATTGGGTTTATTTACATTTGTGAAGAAAAAAGATACCCTTCCCCCACCCCTAACTCTAACCCTAAATCTAAAATAGATTGAAATGCAATAGATCAATACTAGGGTTATAATTATGGGTGACAATTTCATACGACTCCGCTTCGGAATATGGGATTTTTTTCTAGCGGTGTCAATTGAAAATGTCACCCATAATTATGGCCCTAGTATCGATCTATTGCATTTCAATCTATTTTAGATTTAGGGTTAGTTAGGAGTGGGGGAAGGGTATCTTTTTTCTTCACAAATGTAAATAAACCCAATCTGTTTCTTAAAGGAGGGACATATTCATTATGCACAGAATGTTATTTACCTAAATGGAGGTCAGCGACTGGTTAAAATTGCCAAAATGCTCAAAATTAAAGACGAAATATGTTACAACATATAGAATTTTCTCAATAAAGCCAAGAAAAAAATGATGTTTTATAAACACATTCTACCAGTATACAAAGTTTAAAAGTGTTTAGTTAACTAGAAATTGTGTTGAAAAGTGCCGTTCAAAAGGAAAAGATCCACATTTTTTTCTCTTGGCTTTCTTGAGAAAATTGTAATTTGTTTGTTTAACGTAGTTTAATTTTTCCTCTCCAGAGAGACACTTGCATTGGTGGGGTGTGGTTACAGGGCAAGACTGGGTAGAGCCCCTAGTGATTTGCTTTGGAGGCTGAGATTTGACAAACACAGTGAATCCAAGAAATTTGCAAGGTCAAAAGTCAGTTTCACACATTCGTCTCAGGTACAGAGAATTGCCATACTCAGTAAGGTGAAAACTTCCCCTTGGTGTTCTGGAGTCTTAAATTCTCATGGTGCACTTCTGATGGAAGTGTCAAGGTAGACCCAGTACTGATCTGAATACCATGATGACTAACCAGTCAGCTGTGATCTGCTGTCTGATGACAAGATTCGTACAGTGGTAAATCAGCTGGTGTCTGTAGCATCCATTGGTAGATGATCAAGAAAAGCAGGACTTCTGTAGTCTTGTTCTTGCAGCAGATCATCTGCTCAATCCAGCATCATACCACTTGACTGGAAGAGGGGCATAATTATCCCACACTGGAAAAGTAAATGTGACCATCACGACTGCAACAATTATAATGCTGTTACACTTATCTCAGTGCCCAGTAAGGTTTTTACGAGTGTCAATCCTTAATTGAGTGCGAAATCATCTGCTTACGTCTCAACAGTGGGAGCAGTTAGGATTCAGGCTGAAGTGGTAAAGCACTGACAATATCCTAGCTGTTCATGTACTCAGTGAACACAAGCAGAGCTTTTGGTTAGGGATGCTTGCAGCCTGTGCCAACCTCTGCAAGGCGTTTGACTCGGCAGACAGGTATGTGCCTTGGAGGATTCTGGAGCTGGTGGTATACCTCTTCAAGTGATTGGGCTAATGATAGTCTTGTACACCAAAATAGTCTGTGTAGTTCAGGTTGGAGGCTCAACCTCTGACTTTTTTCCAATTGCATCAGGGGGTTTGTCAGGGTTGTGTCTGGGCTGCCATTCTCTCCAATGCCTGCATGGATTGGATACTTGGCTGAATGGTGGCTTGATCATGTTGTGGTGCACTCATTGGTGAAACTAGGATTATTGACTTAGATTTGGCTGATGAATCTTAAGTCCTAAAAAGACTTGAACAAGCTGGCGCAATTGTGAACTGTTAGGATAATGAAGTGTAGCGCTGCCAATATCTGTGTAGGAGGACAAAAGTTCTTTGTATTATTCATGATTCAGTAGTACACTCTAATGAACTCATGTGTTTGTGAATAGCCACACATGTTCTGATGGAAAAACCTGGAGGCATTATATATGCAGACAGTATCAAAGTATTAGACATGATTCTTTCTTCTTTGAGTCCCATGTCCCATAGTGTCATCTGTAGTAGAATATATGTCCTGGTTTAGCACTTGACAGTAAACAATATGTTGCTATGAAGCATTTTAGTGTCAGTAGAGAAACAATAGTTCTGGTATAACCTTTTTGAAATGTATGTGCTATTTAGTGTATTGATCACCCTGTACAGATACATAATCGTAGAAACAGATGAGTCGAAGTTCATGAACTGTAAATCCCAGTGTAGTTATGATCGAGAATTCTCTGTATGGTGGAATGCATGACCCTTAAGTGTATCCTTGTGCCTATCCCTGATCAATATCTGCATTACTTTATTGCCACTCATGACTGATCAAGTGTTACCAGCTACATGTATTGTAACTGATTGTTGGTGTGGTGACCAAATCACAAGACTATTTTCTAAACACAAGAAATCTGTTCACACAAATGTAATTCAAAAGACATGGAGTAATGTAGAAGAAAATTTTGAACCATGTATAGTACCTCAGGCAATCATATTCCTTTTTGTTCCAGGGAATTTACTTAGTAACAATTGCACAATTTGTTAAATCCTTTCAACACTATTATGATGCCTAATCCTTATATTCTAGTTTATTATTAAACAAGTTATAATAAAATAACTCAAAGCATTTAAAAATTATCTCACTATCACCATTTTGTCACAAAGTTTTTAGTACTTTTATATAGTTCTAAAGAAAACAATTCTTCCACTTGTTTTATTGCCGAGTTTTCTGGTAAATGTCTCAGCGAAACACAGCCGTCTATGCGATGAAACAATGAAAACTATTATTTTGTGGTAAAATAATAACATATCGTGTATTTGCTGTAAATTTTTTTACATTCGATGCACTTGGTTACTTAATAACCAAGCTTTGTTCACACGAAATAAGGGAATCATGAAATATTTGATGCATTTTATTTAAATAATGGCTTCTGATAAAACATGAGGCCAGCAATTTTGATTACTTCACTGACATATCGTATTAGATGCTTCCAGAGTATCTAAACTGCACAATACTGTCCACTATTTTACTGTATCTACATGGTTTTATTTCTTTTGAAATCATATTAAACAAGTTAAATACTTTTCACTTTTAAGACTTGAATCTTTAATATTTCGTACTCTTAAATTATTTTACTTAAAAGTTAGTTTCTTCTGTACTCGCATATACTCTAAGTGGCTGCAAAGCTGAAAAGAATTTAAAAAATAAAAACGGATTTATTCGAGTAAAAACTGAAAATTAAACTACTACCGAAAAGAGTTTATTTAAATATTTCTGTGAGGAGGGGGGGGGGAAACTAACATTATTCCGGAAGTGACTTCAGTAACGCGGACTAGGTTCACGCAAAATAGTTTAACTTGGATATATTTTCTCAAATGAAAATATTTTACTTTATTACGCACAAATAAGTATTTTTAATATTTAGAAATATTTATTTAATTACAATAGTTGCTTATCTATTCATTTTAACAAATACTGTTTTTATCTTAATTACATTGGTTTGTGCTTACCTATGAACTTCCGGTGTCTCATTCAATCATCCTTTTCACTCGTGTCCGTCGTCAAGTCAACATCGCGTGAGTATTACTCCTGTTTTGTCGCACACATTCATTCATGTTAGCAATTTATCTTGTAAACGAATATTGAAATATTGCCATTTAAAATAGTAGATAGAATTAATATCTGCAGCAAGAGCTATGAATATTTTAATGATTATATTACTTTATTGTTACAAGATTCTAAGTCATTACCAACTACAATTGTTTGATTTAATTTTAATAATTTTGTAAAAACTTGTAAAATTTATTAGTGCAGTACTAAACAATTTGCTTTCGCACATTTTTAGCGCCTCACTCGTCTAAGTTATACATGGAACGTTACCTTTTCCGCTTTGCTATTTTGCGTTCTGAGAATTTAGATGTCCGAAATCATTTGTTGCAAGATATCGAAGCGTCATTTACAGTGAACGAAAAACGGAATCTGCTTTTGAGGGGATGATTTGGTGGTTTTCAAATTATTTTCCATTAGTACCCATTCCGCCACGAGCATATATTATAGATCGTTCGGTGTTAAGTTCGTTGTGCGACCACGTGGCCCATGTGTAGCACATGGGCTACTGTCTCTGACCGATTCCATTTCAGAATTTCGTGGAAAACTACGGAAACACTTAGTATATGAATTGCATTAAGGAGACTGGCGAGCCCAAAGTATCTATAAACCTGAATATCGGGTGTACTTATTTACTTTACACACATAATATATATATATATATGTAAAGTATATATAGCGGTGGTAAAGATCATGGACCGCACCCCCTTTACTATTTTCCTTTTTACAGGAACACACTTTATCTAGAGCCGAGTTTAAGAATCTACAAAAAGCCTGCATCAGAAAATCTAAACCCCATTTCTTAAATTTTAACTAAATGTCGGAGGAAAAATTCTTTTTATTTCACCCCCGCTCGTTTAAATTGTCAATATAAAGACCTTCATCCGGGAACAAGAATTAAAAACCCATAGAGGGTGTTTGGAGAACGAATGATTTTTCCGTATTAACTTACAGAATTCAATATTTTTGGTTATGAAAGATCCGATTTTTTATTCTTGCGAAAGACGTAGAAAAATAATGATTATGAAAAGATTGGTTTGTAAAATTTAAATTTTTCAAAAAACCCTCAGGCCGGCCATCCACATGCTAGAAATAGCAGCCAAATTCCAGTGAACTGCGATAACAATTTACTCACCGTTCTCAAGATTTCGTTCAAAGTAGTTTCTCGCAGTAATATGACAAAGTAATTCATGTGAAACTTTTTAAACTGCAAAAACTACTTTTCGACCCCCCCCCATCAAGCCCCCTAGGAAAACAATGGGTGGTAAAAAAAAATGCGGAAAACGAATATGAAAACTAAAAAGACCATATTTCGGATTTAGTATACAAATCAAAACAATTTTTCCAAGTTTATTTCCATGTTACGTCCGTCTCATCACACTAACAAAACTTATACATTGTCTCGCACGCCCCATCAACACCTCAATTGTTCTGTCTGTTACACCGACTTCAAAAGATAAGTGCCCTGTTCCCCCACGTAAGTTATTAATTTTTTTCATGGAAAGCAATCTTTTTTCAGAAACAATCAAAAAGCACGTGCTTTATAAGTGACGTAAATTGTACTAGAAACGAATAAATTGGCTCGCGATTTCTTTAAACAAAAATCAAAAATTTAAAAGGGTGCAGTGGTGGGGGAATAAAAAATCCCAATTTTTTTTTGCATATTCGTTTTCTCCGACATATGAATCCGAAAAAATTTTCTTTAAAAAGGGGCATTTTTGGAGAGGTGCGAAATTTCATCGTTTTGGCCATCTTTCGGTATTCATCTACTTGATGTCAACTGAAAAATCTATTCGACAATTTCTGGCGAAATTGGTTTACGAGATAGCTGAACAAATTCACACGCACACTTACACATCTTTTATATTTTTACGAATCATTTTGTGTGTGAATTTTTTTGTATGTGTTTATGTACACATGAATTTTTATCATGATTCGCTTTGTACATGTATCATTTTCAAACCTTCTTTCACATATATGTATATATATATATATGAATGAGAAAAGGTGTTCAAAATGCTGGATGGTTGTAAAAATATTTATTTACATATTACATTATTTCTTCATATCAGCGCTTTCAACCACTGTAGTTTCATCAGAAATAAGGACATTTCTGATGAAACTACAGGAGTAGTTGAAAGCGCTAATATGAAGAAATAACGTAAATATTTTTACAACCATCCAGCATTCTGAACACCTATTTTCTTTCATAAATCTGTACATCACCCCCAATACTTCTAGCACACACATATATTTATATATAATGTGTGTGTTAACTAAAGTTCGTTCTTCTGTGTTGTACAACGGAGGTAGATATATCCAAAAATTGTCTTGCGTTTCTTGAAAGTTACACACACAATTCACCCGATACAACGGAGCTGTATCCAACTAATGAATCCTCTGGCGGCATCGGCACATGAAAAAAATTAAATTTCCGGAAATTGTCGAACACTTAGATACATTTTCAAATGCTGATACATGGCTATCATCTCCCAAGGATTGCTAGTCTTTTCACGTGCTTGATATTAAAACTGCTTGTTATGAAAAACTTATTTAGTTTTAATTTACCCTACGCGGCAATTTTGCTAGAACAGTCTTCATATGTTGAATGACTGTGTATATTAATTGCTAAATTATATTAGGCAAAGTGTTTATACACTAGTGTATGCCATGTATTTGGTGTATTGTATAAACCTATGCCACAGTCGTTCTTATACCCGTACGTCGTGTAAATAAAAGCATCAAACTGTTATACTTAAACGAATATTCTTTTATTTTCCAGATATTGACAATATCAGCGGTTGGTGACGACCGAGTATACAGAAAAGGTGAATGTAAATAAAAAAAAAACTATTGGGTTGGCAAGAAGGTAGTTTCGTTTTTCGCAAATTATCATCATAGAATTAGGATATTTTTTCAATGACTTTGATTTCGTTATGATTTTCCCTTTTGACATTTGATAGCCGTTACTTGCTTTAGAAGCAAATTGCGCGTAATTTTGTTTACAACTGTTCAACATGGAACGCAAAAACGAACATTTTCGCCATATTTTGCTTTTTTATTTCCGTAAAGGGGTGAAAGCAGCTGAGGCTCACAAAAAGATATGTGAAGTTTATGGTGTTGATTGCTTAACAGAACGCACATGTCAGAAATGGTTTAAAAAATTCCGTTCTGGAGATTTTTCACTCAAAGATGACCAGCGTTCTGGTCGACCTACTGAAGTTGATGATGACCGAATCAAAGCTATAATTGAATCTGATTGTCATATAACTGTGCGAGAGATTGCAGATAGATTGAATGTATCACATACAACAATTGAAAATCACTTAAAATGTCTTGGATTCGTTAAGAAACTCGAAATTTGGGTTCCTCATGAATTGAAAGAGATTCACTTAACACAACGAATCAATATTTGTGATATGCATCTCAAACGCAATGAAATCGACCTTTTTTTAAAACGAATCATAACTGGTAATGTAAAATCGATTGTCTACAATAACATCAATTCAAAACGATCATGGTCCAAGCATAAACCAACACAAACCACATCGAAAGCTGAAATGAATCAAAAAAAGGTCATGCTGTCAATTTGGTGGGATTACAAAGGTGTTGTGTATTTTGAACTGCTTCCAAGGAACCAAACAATTAATTCAGATGTTTACTGTCAACAACTAGTGAAACTGGAGAAAGCAATCGAAGAAAAACGGCCAGAATTGGCAAATGGTAAAGGAATCATATTCCACCATGGCAATGCTAGACTACACATGTCTTTGCCAACTCGTGAAAAATTATTAGAGCTTGGTTGGGAAGTGATGTCACATCCACCATATAGCCCTGACCTGGCACCATCAGATTATCATTTATTTCGAAGTCTGCAAAATTCTTTGAATGATAATATTTTCAATAATGATGATGACCTGAAATCGCACTTGCTTGAGTTTTTGGCTGATAAGGACCAGAAGTTCTATGAGTGCGGAATCATGAAGTTGCCAGAAAGATGGCAAAAGGTCATCGATCGAAATGGAAAATATATAATTGATTAAAAAGAGTAAAATGTGTATTAAACGAATATGAGAACAATCGATTATAGTGAAATTTGCGCCAACGAACCGATTATAATGAAATTTGGGGGAAATTTTTTTCCCAAGGGTGTGGGAGAGGACGAGACATTTAGGAATTATTTTTTTGAGTCTAACGGAAAAGGGTTTGAAAATATAATTTTTAGATTTATTTTTCGTCTGAGTAATAGATAAAGATTTTAACAAAGATCTCATGTATCATGGTAAGAGAAACTCCTTCATATGGTAAATCGTTCAGTTTACTTTCGTAAAAAAAAAAGAAAGCAAAGGGACATAAATACAACTGATTTCTAACTTTGCTTATCTACCTATCATTTCTTACTGCTTTGTTTCAAGATATAAACAAGAATTGAAAAAACTAATATAAAAGTTATTGTCAACAACACGTTCTGATTTGACGAACGATTACGGTGTTGAATATGGTTTCACTTAGGAAAAGGGCAATTTACCTGCTGTTTCTAGCGCATCTCCCGACCATCTGATGCCTTGTTTAATATTTTCGATTAATTACAAGTTCTCTCGGATTCCAATAAGCAAGTTAAGTCTAATGGGAATAGGTAGAGCGGTATTGAGTGTTTTACAGTATAAAAAATGCAAAAACACCATTAGGGTAAGAAGAGTTGTATTGAATGTTTAAAATCAGGACCAGGTGTTAAACATAAACCAGAAAACGACTTGTTTCACACAAAAAAACCGAAGTTACTTTCTTGCCAACCTACAGTTTTCCTGGTCAATTTTTTCCAGATATAATCAATTAAAAGCTATGCAAGCCCAACTATTTATGCTAGTTTCAATTAAATGTTTTCTTACTTTTTCATCACTATTCTGATTAAAACATTTAGCTCTGGTCTCTCATTGATAACTGGTGAAATACCATTTGATTAATGGTTAACTTGTACACAAACACTTTAGTTTTAAATCTTCAGTATGTCTGTTAATCTGGATATGAAATTGTTATCCATTTGGTTAAACCTGCAGAGTAGATTGCAACTCAGTGACATTTAAGGTTGGTGTGACTTCGTGAAATGCAAACATGATTTAAAAGTTGATCTGTAGCAAGATTGAATGAATTAGGATTTCCCATTGCTGTAGAAATAAATCTAAATACAGCATCAAAAATATCAGGACAGTTGTATGGTAGTATTGGGTGCTTGTAGGCAAAAGATGCTGCCCGATAAAGGTCTTGAATCATTTATCAAAGATTTAGGTACATAAGTAGATTTTATCAGAAATGTTTGATGGATGGGCTTATGTAAATTTTGATCCAAATGAAGCTTCCAGTGTAGGATTTTAATCTTCTGGTTTATATCAATATTTCATTCTTAGCTAAATTGCATTTTGAGGAATGATGAAGATTAACTGGGTTTTCATGAGATGTAACATCGATGAGACCATGCTCACTAGACAGTAACTGACCTCAATGCTATTAATCGATAATTTTTGTAGAGGTAGACTTCTATTGAGAAAGCTTTTCTAATGTGTAAGTTTTCAGTAGTTAGATTTAGATCTGTAATGAAGATGCTACTTAAAGTGAATCTGAAATGACACAATTTGAACTCATTTTGGAATATAAATAGAATTAGAATCTATATCTAAATGTCTTAACCCTCTGAATAAAGACAGCTTGCGTGTGCTCTGCTTGCTGATAGAGAATCCAACTAGAATTTAAAAAAGGTATTGTCATACAGTAGGACAGGAAAAGTGATTTGGATTATGAATGACAGAAAGCTTGTCGAATGATTAAGAAAGCTGGTGTATAATTTTTTAAACAATACGTTTTGCTTAAGACGGGAAATACATTCCTCCTGTATGAACGTTAACAAAGTGCATGTAAAATTATTTTAAAAAAAGTTATGCTATAGTAATATTTAGGTTAAATTCATCTAATGTTCTTTAGATGGATTTGTTGAAAGACCCTTTCTTGATTGTCTGATTTATCTTTCACAAAGTATGTTCTTGAGTTTTTCGGTATTTTCTATTTACGATACTATGAATAGTAATTCATGTTTAAGTGTTGGTTTATGTTCCTTGACATGTGGGTAGTTACAGCTTTCTAGTTTAGTGTCATTGACTCTTCATTATATTTATTGAAATACACAAATAATGTACACTTGGCTAGATGTTCAAGATTCATGCTTGTGTTAGTACTGGTTTTTCCAACATGATGATTTAATATCACAGACCTGTTCTGAAACTTCTGTGGAAACTTGATATATCTGATTGGTGTAAAGTTGAGCTTTAATACTTGAAATTTTATATGAAAGACTTGTACAAGTTACTGTGAACAGCACTACATATCTTGTATTTGTTACTTCAGATATCTGACTGATTTTGTGTACATTTATTTTTCTCTAGGCTATAATGTTGCATTCATAGCATGCTATAGTTATTCTACTACTTCAAAAGTGTATATATGTGAGCATAATGAAGTGAATTTGATGTATGTGGTTTCTACTTCGTTTCTCAACTGACCAGATTCTCTCATAAGAGCTAGGGTTAACATAATTATTGTCCATTTTTGTGAGAGCATGAATTATAAAGTGATCACGACTGTAGACACAAAAACGAAGTTGCTGTTAGATATTTCTCATTATTATGATGCTCTTATTGTTGGTCACTTCATATTTCATTATGATAGTCCAGTAATTTTCATTGTAACTATATCTGTTGCTGTTTTCATGCTGAGAACAATGATGATGTATTGAACATATTTGTTCGCGGTTTCCACCAGAGATGTATTCTGTGATGGTCACCTTCCTTTCTTGGATGTCTGAGTTCTCTTCTGCAGCAGTCTGATGTTATGCTCATTTGACCATTTGCTTTTAACTGGTACAGTCTGCTGTAAACAATTTTAAATACACTTGCTTAATTCTGGCATGAGAAGCTTTTTAACCCTTACAGTTTTCATATTCACTATTACCGTCTCATTCATTAAGAAGTATCAAAATGGTTTTACAGCTGAATTACTTCTATACTAAGAACCTATTTAGTATGTCAAAATTCAGTGATTTCATTTTAGCATGGTTTAGATAAATCTAAACTTCAAATCCTCTTTTGGTGTCTGTTTTACATGCTGGCATGGGTTAAACTGCTCAACATATATGAGCAGGTCCAGGAAGAACTTTGGGTTCCATCGTGTTTTGGCTTCATTTCTGTAGCTGGATGCCCGTCTTATTGCCAACTCCACTGTACTAAGTGCTTTCACTGTAACACCAGTACTTCTTCATGGCTGACACACATACATGTGTAGAACGTTTACGCAAATTATTAAGGATATTATGTCGTAAGCTAATTTGTCATTCTGACCGTAATTCAGCTTTTGATGTTCCAGAGAACAATGATGATGTATTGAACATAATTTGTTCGCGGTTTCCACCAGAGATGTATTCTATGAAGGTCACCTTCCTTTCTTGGATGTCTGAGTTCTCTCCTGCAGCAGTCTGATGTTATGCTCATTTGACCATTCGCTTTTAACTGGTACAGTTTGCTGTAAACAATTTTTAATACATTAGCTTAATTCTGGCATGACAAGCTTTTTAAAACTTAGTTTTCATATCCACTATCGTCTCCTTCATTAAGAAGTATCAAAATTGTTTTTACAGCTGAATTACATCCTGTGAATCTACTTTAAAAGAGGACACTTAATGTCAAAATTCAATGATTTCATTTCAACATATCAACTTTGTGTCCGTTTTACATGCTGGCATGGGTTAAATGCCTAAACATAAATGAGCTGGGCCAGGGAGCACTTTACGTTCCATCTTCTGTTTTGGCTTGGTTTCTATAGCTGGATGCCCTTATGCCAACTCCTGTACTAGGTGCTTTCAATGTAACACCAGTACTTCTTCATGGCTCACACCCAATCATGTGTAGAACATTTACACAATTATTAAGGATATTGTATGATAAGCTAATTTTTTGTCATTCTGACCTCTTAACCTAGCATTTGATGTTCCAGAGAACAATGATGATGTATTGAACATATTTGTTCGCGGTTTCCACCAGAGATGTATTCTATGAAGGTCACCTTCCTTTCTTGGATGTCTGAGTTCTCTTCTGCAGCAGTCTGATGTTATGCTCATTTGACTATTCATTCCCTTTTAACTGGTAGTTTGATTGCTGTAAGCAATGTTAAAACTTTCGTTAATATATTTCTAACAAAAATACACCGCTTAGGTGTTTCAACTAATTTCTAACATAATCATGAATTTAGTCTGGTTTCATAAAACATTTTCATTTATCAATATATTGCCATTTTTGGAAGATAATTTTACGAAACATTCTCAACCAATTCCATACCATAATTTTTGTCACAAAGTGGCTCTAATTACAGAAGATACAGGTACATTCAACAAGATATAAAGTCATTAAAATTTTTGTTCAAACACTGCTATAGGAAATGGATTATTAGCTAATATTCAATTGGGTATACAACAAAATTTTACTATAGAAGAGTTGTGTACATTACTGGATTCATCAGGTGAATTTAAGCACAACGTTCAGGTGTACCATGAAGGTATAAGTAAAATGAAAGACCGGAATTTGAAGAAAACTAGAAAACAAAATACCATCAACTAGATTATATAAGCTCTTCACATAGATACACAGATACAATAAGGTATAGAAGAATTTAATCAAAATTTGTCACTCACCTTAGAGGTAAATTAAAATTACATGAAAGATAAAAACGAAGTAAATTTGAAAATATAAAATGTAACATTTGATGCCCGTCTCAATGCCAACTCCTGCACTATGTGCTTTCAATGTAACACCAGTACTTCATGGCTCACACCCATACATGTGTAGAACATTTACAGTTATTAAGGATATTATATCATAAACTAATTTTTTGTCATTCTGACCGTAATCCAGCTTTTGATGTTCCAGAGAACAATGATGATGTATTGAACATATTTGTTCGCGGTTTCCACCAGAGATGTATTCTATGAAGGTCACCTTCCTTTCTTGGATGTCTGAGTTCTCTCCTGCAGCAGTCTGATGTTATGCTCATTTGACCATTCACTTTTAACTGGGACAGTTTGCTGTAAACAATTTTTAATACATTAGCTTAATTCTGGCATGACGAGCTTTTTAAAACTTAGTTTTCATATCCATTATCGCCTCATTCATTAAGAAGTATCAAAATTGTTTTTGCAGCTGAATTACATCCTATGAATCTACTTTAAAAGAGGACACTTAATGTCAAAATTCAAGGATTCCATTTTAACATATCAACTTTTTGTGTCTGTTTTACATGCTGGCATGGGTTAAATGAGCAGGGCCAGGGAGCACTTTACGTTCCATCTTCTGTTTTGGCTTGGTTTCTATAGCTGGATGCTCTTATGCCAACTCCTGTACTAGGTGCTTTCAATATAACATCAGTACTTCATGGCTCACACCCATACATATGTAGAACCTTTACACAATTATTAAGGATATTGTATGATAAGCTAATTTTTTGTCATTCTGACCTCTTAACCTAGCATTTGATGTTCCAGAGAACAATGATGATGTATTGAACATATTTGTTCGCGGTTTCCACCAGAGATGTATTCTATGAAGGTCACCTTCCTTTCTTGGATGTCTGAGTTCTCTTCAGCAGTCTGATGTTATGCTCATTTGACTATTCATTCCCTTTTAACTGGTACAGTTTGATTGCTGTAAACAATGTTAAACCTTTCGTTAATATATTTCTAACAAAAATACACCCCTTAGGTGTTTCAATTAATTTCTAACATAATCATGAATTTAGTCTGGTTTCATAAAACATTTTTATTTATCAAAATATTGTGATTTTTGGAAGATGATTTTACGAAACATTCTCAACCAATTCCATACCATAATTTTTGTCACAAAGTAGCTCTAATTACAGAAGATACAGGTACATTCAACAAGATATAAAGTCATTAAAATTTTTGTTCAAACACTGCTATGGAAAATGGGTTATTAGCTAATATTCAATTGGGTATACAACAAAATTTTACTATAGAAGAGTTGTGTACATTACTGGATTCATCAGGTGAATTTAAGCACAAAGGACAGGTGTACCATGAAGGTATAAGTAAAATGAAAGACCGGAATTTGAAAACTAGAAAACAAAATACCATCAACTAGATAATATAAGCACTCACACGTACACAGATACAATAATGTATAGATACATAGAATAATGATTTACAAAAGAAATTGATCAAAATTTGTCGCTCATTGTAGAGGTAAATTAAAATTACATGAAAGATAAAAACAAAATAAATTTGAAAATATAAAATAAAACATTTGATGCCCGTCTTAATGCCAACTCCTGCACTAGGTGCTTTCAATGTAACACCCATACATGTGTAGAACATTTACACAATTATTAAGGATATATCATAAGCTCTGACCTTAATCCAGCTTTTGATGTTCCAGAGAACAATGATGATGTATTGAACATATTTGTTCGCGGTTTCCACCAGAGATGTATTCTATGAAGGTCACCTTCCTTTCTTGGATGTCTGAGTTCTCTCCTGCAGCAGTCTGATGTTATGCTCATTTGACCATTCGCTTTTAACTGGTAGTTTGATTGCTGTAAACAATTTTAAATACATTAGCTTAATTCTGGCATGACGAGCTTTTTAGAACTTAGTTTTCATATCCACTATCGTCTCCTTCATTAAGAAATATCAAAATTGTTTTTACAGCTGAATTACATCCTATGAACCTACTTTAAAAGAGGACACTTAATGTCAAAATTCAATGATTTCATTTCAACATATCAACTTTTTGTGTCCGTTTTACATGCTGGTATGGCTTAAATGCCTAAACATAAATGAGCAGGGCCAGGGAGCACTTTACGTTCCATCTTCTGTTTTGGCTTGGTTTCTATAGCTGGATGCCCTTATGCCAACTCCTGTACTAGGTGCTTTCAATGTAACACCAGTACTTCATGGCTCACACCCAATCATGTGTAGAACATTTACACAATTATTAAGGATATTGTATAAGCTAATTTTTTTGTCATTCTGACCTCTTAACCTAGCATTTGATGTTCCAGAGAACAATGATGATGTATTGAACATATTTGTTCGCGGTTTCCACCAGAGATGTATTCTATGAAGGTCACCTTCCTTTCTTGGATGTCTGAGTTCTCTTTGGTGCAGTTCTTGGTCTTCAGTTTGCTGTACTGAATAATTTACAAATTAGGTCCATTTATAGGACAATTTCACTCTCCCTGTGTTGGCTATAGTTTATAAATCAGTAGTCTTGATTAGATACAATAAATCTTTTGGAACTTCTCATTGTGGTTAATATTGTGATCTGCTTATGGCAATTTTTCCTCAAAGAGGATGGATATCTATATAAATAGGTAGCAGCCATGCTTCCACCAATACATGTATACATGCACACACAACTGAAATGGAAGTTCCAATGAATCTACTCCCCCCCCTGTGTTTCCATGTGCCTTAGTGTGGTTATTTTGAAACGCCAATAGAGACCTTGCCAGTTAGCTGACATAAAGCAATAAAAAAATTGCAATACAATTAGTGGCAAAATCACATTCCATTTGAAAAAATGAGTGGGATGATATTTCACTGTTGTAATGTTGGTGGATGATGTATTGAACTTAATTGTTCGGTTTCCACCAGAGATACACTATGAAGGTTAATTTAACTTTAAATAGTACAGACTGCCTGTATATGACACCTATGTATGTATGTGTGTATATGTATATATATATATATATATATATATATATATACACCACACACACACACACACACACATACTCATCCATGAATATGTAAAATTTTTTATTACTATAGTCGTATCACAGCTTGTACATAGTGGTTGCATCTGGTTGTGAACTCCAGTGTGACAGCTGCACTTCAAATATTCGTGTGTAAACCAGTTCAACTGTGCTGAAAGATCTATAATTCTTTCGAGTCCTACTTTGATTCTTTATACATCACAAAATTTGCTATCAATGCTGGTGTTTGCTTCCCAAGCAATTGGGTTTTGCCTCACTACATGGAACCTTGGATAATTATCTTCTGCATCTTTCTGCTGACAAAGGCCTTGAGTAGATTTGGAAGACTGACAAGCCTGTTTTTGTATATTCAGAGTGGGCCATGATGTTGGGGACACAGTTCAACACATCGAAGATTTTGCAATTTTTTTTTTTATAGGAAGTTGGTATTGTCGTATGCTTATATTATCAAAGCATACATTACTAGCCAAGGATCTATTGCAGCCCTGAGAAAATTCCGACAGCACTTTAAAAAGCGACAGAAAAGCTCATGGATGTTCTCTGGTGGTGGTGTCCATCTCCAAGATGTGATTTTCAAATCTTAGATACGTTGACCTATGTGTCAGTTAGGTAATATATTTGGTGCTCAGTCATTTTTAAAATCCTATATACCAGCATTTATGAACTAGTGGCTTACAATTCCATTTGATTAAATTAATGCTTAAGTAATATGACAGTGATGGTAAGATCTAAAGTTGATGGATGATGTCAAGATTTGAATGGAGAGTTAATTGCATTTTTGAAGGTCAAAGAGTTGGATGATAACGATCTAGACGTAAGTGCTTCAGAAACAATGCCAAATTACTCAATGGACAAAATATTTCCATTTATAGGATGAGAGCATTCAAATACCTCTGCAACCTATTTACTGCTCAACAAAAAGCTAAAATGATAAAACCAAAACGCAGAATAAACAAATTAAATACAACTGCTTGAGAAGTTGTATTTACTGTGTTTACTGTTACGAATGGGATTGTCTAAAAGTGGGGCTATGACAGACATCCACAAAAGGGAAGACACTCTAGAAACAGGTTTCAACTTGTAAACTGTTTTAGTTAAGATGCTGAACAGGCAAAGATGACACCAGCTAAGATTCATCCATTGATTGATGCTTTGAAGAATTACAGGGAGATCTTTCCAGAAGAAATAATTGGCAAGTCTTTGGTATCATTGGAGGGGTTGCTTAATTAGACAATATATCACTAATTAAAGCCATTAATATGGAATATAGCTACTCGTGTTTTGTGTTCTAAGTGGATATACTTTCATGTGATGAGTGGCCAGAAAAAGTCCAGCGAAAAATGAGAAAGATTAGTGTACAACGTGAACTTAGCAAAGCATTCAAATGAAGGAAGAACACTGCACATAATGTTTACGAGTTAGAAAAAAAAAATGCTGTTAGTCAGAAATAAAATTTGCAAACACCTTTGTAAAGTACATTGCAGAAGGGAGAGATGATTGCATTTGAAGATGACAATGGAATAGCCGTCTTGAAATAGAAAGATAAAGAGATGTAAGAATGCTATCAACTAAGCATAGAATAAAACTACTGGAAATACAAAAATACATGAGACATAGGTGTGCTTGGTCCTTAACCTCAAAGAAAAATATATATCAGGAAGTGTCATGAAGTCAGGGATAGTATTTTACAATAAGAAATCAAAGTAGGAATAGTTAGCTCTGTTACAACTCTAGTTGAAGTTACCTAATGATGCTGAAAGCTTGGAAGAGAGTTGTTTGGATTATCAATTCATATATTGTTTACAAAACCAACTGGTAGAAATATTACAAGAAAATTAAGAAAATGTATAGATAGATCCCTGATAAAAATATACAAAAATGCATAGGCTGGGCCAAGTAAATCCTCAAAGTTCTTCTGTGCAAACTTTGCTATGCAAGAATTCTGATAATGAAAAAAAAGAAGTACTATTGTAGTGGTCATGAAGGTAGCCTGTTTCAGGAAAATTCATGACTCATCTAATATAAATGTGGAAAACTAATTTGTGTTATTGTATCACACTCTGACCCCTGCTCTTTATTCATTGACCCTGTTTACTATTCATGTTGGGGTGAGAGTAATTGTAGGCATAGAAACAGTAGTAGATTGATGGTTGTGATAAAGTGGAGGACTTAGAAGCAAACTGAAAAAGATGCGTGTTGAATTGGATTTTAAGGAAAAAATTATTTTGTCCAACCCCTGTAAGTTAATTTATTTGTAATAACTTGTAAGTACTCATTTTGTTGTGGGGCAGGGTTCTTAATGTTTTGGTGCCATAAAGGATGACTGGGCTCCATGGTTGTAGATCTTCAGAGATAAGAGACATCAGATGAGTGTGCTGGTATGGTCATTCGATGCATATGGATGTGGACAGCTATGGAGGAAACATGTGGTAGTGGTAGACCCACAAGACATGGGACAAAGTGGTGAAGTATGCCTCACAGAAGCAATGACTAGTGACAGACTATTGGCAATATGCAAACCAATTCGAATTGTTATGGCTGATGTTGGAGTTGTGTAACTGGCACCCATGCTGGTGGCATGTAAAAAGCACTGTTGGAGCATTGGGCCTCCTAGAAGCGAAGTGGCTGAAGACTTTTTGAGTGTTTGGCCTCACAGAGGCAAAGTGGCCGAGTTCCTTTCCAGCGTTGGGTCTTGCAAGAGGCAATGACTGAGACCTTTGGCATTATATTGTGATCAAGAAGATGACTATCTAGCCAGGCGAAATTGCAGTCATGGCAGATACTGATGTCATGCAAATGGCATCTGTGCTGCTGGTACGTAAAAAGACCCATTACATTTTGGAGTGGTTGGTGTTTGGAAGGGCATCCATCTGGTGCAGCTTACCAACTATTGTCAAACTCCAACCTATTCCAGCATGGACAAGGGATGTTAAATGATGATTGTGGATCCTCAGTACTATTTAGTTGGATTGCCTTGAATCCAAATATATCACCTGATCTGAGACTTTGTTGTGTAAGGCAGTGCCACTCAAAATAGTGGTCTGTGGACCAGTGCCAGTCTATGAGCTATTAGCTGCCAGTGTGCGGTGAGTTTCCGGAAAAGAAAGAAACAATATTTTTATTTTGCATTTATTTTATAAACAAATACAAAGTTAACTTTTATTATATTCATTATATACAGGGGTTAAACAAAATAATGGAAACACCTTAAAATTTCAAGCTAATTTATTTTAATCTGGGTAGGACCACCTTTGGCAGTAATTACAGCTTGAATTCTATGAGGTTTGGACTTGTACAAAGTTTGAATTGTTTCCAAAAGAATTTTTATCCATTCTTCAGCTAAAACAGTCTCCATTTCTTGTAGTAATATTGAGATCTGGGGACTGTGGCGACTAGATAAGATGTTCAACATAACTAGGATGTTCCTTGTACCATTCAGTAACAACTATAGCTGTGTGAATTGGTGCATTATTATCCTGAAAAATTGCATTTCCCTCCAGAAACAGTCCCACAACCATAGGATGAATTTGGTCAGATAAAATGCTTAAATAGTCTTGACTATTAATTCTGCCATGAAGGGAAACCATTGGGCTAGCGGATTTCCATGATGTAGCACAAAGTCAAATGCTTCTTTTGGCTGTCTCCACATGTATACTTGGCCAGTGGATGGAAATACAGTAAAGGATGACTTGTCAGAGAAAATAACATTCTTCCACTGCTCTTGGGACCAATTCTACAGGTTTTTACTCCACTGTAAACATGTTGCAACATTTGTTTTTGAAAGTAGTGGTTTTCTCTGATTGCAGCCCTCCCATGAAAACTGGCTTTGTGCAGCACCCAGTGAACAGTTTTTGTGGAAGTTGGGTTCTTGAGATGGTCATTAAGCTCTGCAGTAATTTTGGGAGCTGTACTTTTTGTATCACCAGCATTGTGCGGACGGCCTTAGCATCAGATTTAAAATTCATCAAAGACTAGGGTCACATACCACACGTCACCTACAAAATTCAGCCTCAACAAAAATTCTTTTCAGCAGGCCGTGCTATTTAACATTGTCAAAATGAAGAAAAAGACTCCATCACCTTCAAAACAAACCTAGCAACTTTCAAGGGACACCAGATAAGCCACCTATACTAGGATGTATCTCAGTCAACTATAGCTGAGTCCTTTCTAACAATTTGTGCAAGAGTCCGTTGGTCCCTATCTGAAAGTTTTGGTTTTCTTCCAGAGTTTTGTTTCGATGAGGAGGTTTTTCCCTCTTTCTCAAAGCTGTCATTTCTTTTGAGACAGTACTTCTTGATACACCAAACATTTATACTACTAGAGCTGCTTTTAATTCGTAGTTTAATTTTATTTCCTGTATGTAGCTTAAGTATGTTTCAACCAGATTGGCCCAGGTAACTTAATAGCATTGTTTTGTGGTATCGGCCTATTCAAGTAGGGAGCTATGGTTGACTGAGATACATCCTAGTATAGGTGGCTTATCTGGTGTCCCTTGAAAGTCGCTAAGTAATGCTTGCATTACTATAATGAACGCTGGGAGATTATTATTAAGCTTTAATATTTAATGCACCAGGCAAATGGACGCAAGATAACTAGATGCTTTTAATTTGTCACTGGTAATACTTCGAGTCGAGCCAAAACAATTTCCGCGCCAAAGTATGACGTATGAAAAGTTGTCCCCCTTCTGTAATTTTTGTTTAAACGTTCGTTAAAGGTACGAGGGAGTTTGTACATAGGACAAGGTGAAATACTTCTCTGTTCACAGACTGGATTCATGTTATCTTTTTTTTAATAGAGAATGATGAATGAAGTTAGCGTTCATGAAAATAATCTTTTCTATATTTTAATTTCATAATTTCGTTTCCTCTTCCTCTGGAAGGTTGTCAGTGGCTGCTACCTATAGGGTGGCCCTAAAGTAGGTTTACAGTTATTCAACTATCTCTTTCGCATTCATATATTAAGATCATAATTATAAAACAGTATGAGATCATTCATTATTCTATGCTAATTTAGTTAATTTTTTCAAGCTCCCTTTTTAGCTTGTAATTGTATTATAAAGGTATTATAAAGTGTAAGCCATAGCAAACAATTTAAATCAAGAGCAAAGAAAGTGGATATTAAAGCAATATTGGAAGTCTCAAAATGCTGAGCAGGTGTACACAACATGGCCAGAAGCCTTTCACACATCAAAATCTGCACACCCTAAAACTTTGACTGAAAAAAAAAATGAGATGTTAGTGGCTATGACATTTGTGAATAGTCCAAAGAAGCCTACACAACGTACTTCTCTAGAACTATCCATACCGAAAACATCATTGCAATGCCTAATGCATAAGCTGAAAATCATGGGGGAATAGATGATAGGCACATCTGGCCAAACCAGGAGAATAAGGAGGGTGATTAACTAGTTCAAAGCCATATTTAAGCATAGCAGCCACTGAAACCAAGCACTTGGATGTTAGAGTATTGTTTTACTGAAACACGACCTATTTTGTCAGTTTTCTTGAGCGTTTGGTCTTGATGGCTCTTCATAACTGCCTCAGAAGGTTGGCATATTACTCTCCATTGCTCCCTTTTGAAGATGGTCAATAAGCACAATGCCTTTTGTACCCACAAAAGCAGGCTGTCATCTTGCCTACAGATGAAGTGACGTTGGCCTTTTTTGGAGCAGGTGAGGAAAGGTGTTTCTGCTCCATGTCTCTGTCTTTGGCTCAAAGCGATGAATGTAACACACATTTTGTGTTAAGAAACATTCAAGGAAACCTGCTGGTTCTGCTTCAAGCAGTGTCACATTTTCCTCATGATGTGATCAGTCTGGTGTACTTTTGATCAGGTGTCAGATGATGTGGTGCACACTGAGCAGAAATCATTATGTTAAGTCCATTGCACAGAATATACACAAGTATCTAATGGGATATGCTAATATCATTTGCAATTTGATTTATAATCAGTCGTCTTTCATCCATCACTGAACATGGTCAATGTTTTTCTTGGCGGTGGCAATTGCAGGACGTCAGGACCTTGGGTCATCTTCAAGACTACCTTTCTGTCTTAAATTCAGCTGCCCTCTTTTGCACTGTTAATAATAAAACTGGAGTGTCATCCCAGAATGTAGCAACCATGTCAGTGAATGTCGTCGGGAGCAAAACCTTTTCCCTGCATGTACTTGATAACACCACGATTCTATATTCTGTCCATTTTCAAGAGGAGTTGCCTCTAGTTACTTTTGAAGTCTTTGAACAGTCATATACCAATTTACTTACAAAGAAACAATGCAAAATAAACAAAATAAAACAAAAAAGAAAACTAATTTGAAGATTTGAAATGAATACATGCAAGTTTTTGCAGCATCACTCCTTCATAGCCAATGAACTTTTCAGGCTACCCTTGCATGTTCATTTGGAAAGATATAAAACCGTTAGTAGTGTTGTAAAACCAAAACATTGTGACACTAGTGACAACTGAACTCAGTTTTACAAACAATATATGGCCACGAGTTGCACTTATAAATGTATTGGTTTGTTCCTCCAGTTCAATATTCTCAATCTAAAATGGGCAGCAGGCTACATTCCCTCTTGAATTTCATAGTCTAGCCACATGAAGCACCTCTGCTATTTACTGTGACTAATTTGTTCATAGAACTCGAAATTTATAACAGTGTAGCTAAAACTAAAACGGCTTACAAGTATGTATGTTTAAATTCAAATTAAGACAAAAAATTCAGAAATAATTTGAATTAACTAGGGAAAAATTAAAAAATGTTAGAATAAACAGAATAAGATCTTTAAGCGATATGACATAAATGAATCAGAATTCTCTTGTTATGAAGTAAAATTTTCATGTCTGATTGAAGAAATGGAAGGTGGGAAAAAGCATGGCTTGGACATTCTCCTAGATATCCTCTTCATTTGCCGTCTGGTTTTGGCTGACAAATTACGGAAGTAAAACAAAAATATTTTTTGTCCAGAAAACAACACTAAGAGTTATTTCCCTTGTTTACTAGATTTACTAGAGTTATTTCCCATATGTTGTTTTCATTTAAACGTTTAGCTCTATGCGCGGCAATGCCATGCATCACATTTTTCTTTATAATTCATAGTTATTTTGTGTGATTTTCGTTGGAAATTGATATAGGACAAATTTCAAGATTTCAAAGTTGTTTACTGCTATATTATTCACTATTAATTGGTGTGAAGATTATGAATCAGTACGCACGTTTTATGTCTTACACCTTGACACTCGTGAACGAGGACATAATCACTCAGTCTACTAGAAGTGAAAGTCCAGTTTTCTGTAAACTATAGCTTAAAAAAAAAACATAGACGGTATACGAAATTACACTGGATAAGAAAATAATATTCAATTCTAAATTACATTCCTCTATGTAACATTGTATTTATATTATCATTGATTAAACGTAACTCATTAAAACCGAAATAGACCAATTTAAATGCTAAAATTTCCTCGGTTTTCTGAGATAAAATTATTCCAGAATCAATGGTGCTGGTTGTGTCTAATATCGAAACCCAACTATCCTTTTCTACTCAAGGCACAAGACCCAACATTTTGGGGGAGGGGGCCAGTCGATTAGATCAACCACAGTACGCAATTGGTACTTAATTTATCAACCTCGAAAGGATGAAAGGTAAAATCGATCTCGACAGAATTTGAACTCAGAACGTAAAGACAGACGAAATAACACTAAGCATTTCGCCTGGCATGCTAACGTTTCTGTCAGTTTACTATCCAAAAATATATTGTCACTGTTGTAGTTTAGTAAAATACAATATAATTGTAACTTTTGATATGAGAATTAAAATAAGGATAGTAAAGAAGTAGTAATCATGAGCAATTAGATGCAATGTTCTGTTATAAAGACAAAGGTATCACTGAAATACTGGTCCTTAGAATTAGATTCTGTTATATTTCTGGCATTAACGTTTGTAATATTTACATCTGTGGAGTTTTCTGTAGCTGTAGAATGAAACTAGAGCTGTTGTTTTTCTTTTTAATAACGGAATATGAAGAAACCATTTTAAAATTGAAAATTTAAATGTCTCAAGGTGGTGTGTCCATTAATCCATCTAAAATTGATTTTTCTTTGAATTTCCTGTTTTAATTTCCTTTCCGTCACTCCTTTTATTTCTTTTCCATTAGCCAACTGGAACATTATCTATAATTGTCAAATTTGCTATTGTAGACATGGAAGCAAGGAGAATATTGTGGGTGTTAGACATTATCCGTTGATCAGCTTAAAACCACCATGACATGGCACTTTGGTGCTTTTAACTGATCCACTTTGATCTGAACATAACTTCCTCTCTTCTCACACATCATGGAATCGTCCTTAAAAGGTCATAGTCACTGCCTTCCAACTTTGATCAAGTTTTTCAAGATTTGCAAGCTATTCACTCAAACATTGTTCACAGTGTATTATTTTATGTTTCTGAATTAAATGTAATGGTGTTTCACTGCTGCACAATGCATGTAATTACTTACAGATCATTGTTTAAATAGGTTCAAAGAAGTGAATTTAGTTTACATTTGGTTTTTTACTTTTTAATTATTGTTGCCTGTTTCATTCATTGAACTGCAAACCTACACAGGTCGTCAAGCAGTTAGAGACAATGCATGCATGCACACACACACCTTCTTTATTTCTCTCTCTCTCTCTCTCATACACATACATGATGGACTTGGAGGTAAGCTTTGTTTTAGAGAGAGCCAAACA